>NC_056536.1:35466589-35489089 GCF_910596095.1 Thunnus maccoyii
GGACGATGCTGGAGTCTCTCAGCTCTCTCAGTGGAGAAAAAGCTGTGAGAGAGACGAGCCGCTGGGTTTGTGGGTGGGTGGGCTCTGTGTAGGCGGGTGCAGGATTAGATGTGTGTGTGATGATGGTGCCGGTGGTGAAAACATTTCACTGGAACTCATTTAAATAATGTCTGGTGATTTTCTATTTAGACTGGTTGTTTACAGCCATGTTTTCTCCAGAAATCACTTTTAGTCACTATTAACCTGGAAATGCTCATTTAAACATGCTATAATCAATATTTTTATATTAACAATGGATGGAAAATAAATGTATTTTAAAGTTTATGTGAAGCTAATATGAAGCTTCAGCGTCCAAATGAGTCAAATCAAGTAGATATCTTTCAACGTTACAGTCTTTTTAGTGCCAAAGTTCCTCTTTTTGTTACTATACTTCCACCTGCAGCTCAACAGGGAAACACTGTCCGAGGAAACACAAAGAGGGAATTTGATGCTAAAAAGACTGTAAATGTGTCAGATATCCACTTGATATGACTAACTCAGACTGCTGAAGCTGAATAGAAGCTTCACATAGACTTTTAAATGACTGTGTGGACACACTGTGGATTTTATCCTCCATCACTTCCATTGAAAACGTGTTTGGAGATCTAAAGGTCGCTGTTCACTACCTGCTGGTGAACATAGTGGAGCATTTAGCAGCTAAAAGAAAGTTAATATTGGACAGAAACACGACTCCACATCGATGATAATGTTGCTCTGTGAATAAGCAGCTGTTTATTAACATCTGCAGCAACCGCAGACATAGTTTGATACAGTTTTGCTTCCTTTATGGTTTTTAAAGAGCTCGTTACATTCAGCTCTGTTACCTTTTAACAGGCGCCAGCAGCACATTACTCCCATCTTAGCCTCCTTTTAAAAGTCACCATTAAAGATTTTATTGATAACCAACAAAGCATTATGTGCATTTATACTGAGTGAACCAGCTGATTGCACCTGGAGAAATAAAGCACATTTATCTTCTTGTGTTAGTGGGTTGAAGGCGGGACTCTGCGTCACCGTTTCATTTCTCTGTGAGACTGAAAGCAGACGAGGAGAAATGGCGTCAGCGGTGTTTAAACGGTGTCGGTTAACTGCAGCCTCTGCACACGTGATACATGATCACATCACGTATTGATCGACATTACAGCACTTTATACTGTTACCGAGGCTGGACAGCAGTACTTCATATTATCAGACGAGAGGACTCTAGTGTTGTACTGGGAGCTGCCTCTCTGTCAGTGTTTATATAGTGTGAAGGCAGTGATGGATGTGTCGTCGTGGCTCCGTGTATTTGGGTATAAACCGCCCGCGGCGCTCCGTCACACTGCGCTCCGTCACAGCTGAGGCCGTTCGCCCCTCGGCCGGCCTGGAAGCCTCCCAGCGTGGCAGCTGCTGTTTATCCAGGCACATACCGTCACTAGTGACTGATTAACACGTCGTGTGGAGACGCACATCAGAAACACACACACGATACCGGCTTTGTGTCTGCAGAGCGGTCAGAGGAGGAGGAGGAGGAGGAGGAGGAGGAGGAGGAGGGGAAATCCAGAGGTGGCTGCTGAACAATGTCAGGCCAATAAGAGCTGATTTGAATGTGAAAGGAGTCGGTTTGTGTTGTGGGACCAGCGGGTAAAGAGTCTCCCGCCGTCCCAACCAAAGGGCAAAAATACACAGAAATGACAACTAACAATTATTAATCGATGAGTCGTTTGGTTCATGTGGAGACGACGTCCTCAATGTCTCGTTTTCTTATTCAGTTTAAAGAAAATATTCACATTTAAGAAGCTGCAATTTTACTTAAAAGATGACTCAAAATGAATAATCAATTATCAAAATAGTTGATTCATTTTCTGCCAATCAACTAATCGATTAATCGACTGATCGTTGCAGCTCTAATTTACTCAACCGATTGATTAATTAAGGAAATGTGAGTCCAGAAACTAAAGATCTTCTACTCATTTCTTCTTTCTCTTTATGTTTTCTTTTATTTCATTGATTTCAACGACTGAAGGAAGTTTTGAAGTTTGTGTGACGTGTTTCTCGTGTTTCTGAGCAGCAACAAGGTTCAGAGTGAATCTCCGTCTTCATCCCTCAAACACAGAAACAGTTTGATGCAGGTTTGAGCTTTGCTTCCTTTATGGTCGTAAGAGCTCGTTACTGTCTGGTATCAGTCAGAGACGCCGGGAGAGAGAAGAGTATCAGAGCTGTCTGACCAGCTCGTCACGTCTCTCTGGAGGAGAAAATGATTACCTGACCGACACGGCATGAGGTGGACTGAACCTGGAGGGATCCGGCTACACGCATGCTAACGTTTGCTAACTGGCACCTGTTATGTTTCCATGTTTCCATGTTTAGGGGTTACACTGGGTCAAGCTGTCTGTGATGTTTTGGGGAAGCAGAAACCTCTCCGATAGAGGGTAAATCAGCATCGCCATGGTTACCAAGGTCAGAGGAGGCTTTCCTAGACAACACAGATGGGTGGATACGTCTGTTGACACAGTCGTGCAATGTGACCTAAACTGACACGGGTGAAACGCAGTTCCTTGTTTAGAAACTAGTGAACCAGTTAGACTAACTTTTCATACTGTCGGCTGATAAAGACCAGGACTCAGACCTTCAGAGGCCAGAACGCAGAAAGAGACCAGCACCCTCTGGTGTTTACTGGTTTCGGTTCTCCACACAACCTCCTGGTTTATTGGGTTATTCCTCTCCTCCACTGGGACTCCAGTCTGGTTAAACTGGGACACAAAGGCAGCTCAGACTGGTGGCTGTGTGTGTGTGTGTGTGTGTGTGTGTGTGTGTGTGTGTGTGTGTGTGTGTGTGTGTGTGTGTGATGCCCTTCAGTTGAGCTCATTCACTGGAAATAAGGAACTGATGATGAGGCATGAATTGTTTCATAAAGCTGAGAAATGAGTCAGTTTCCAGTAAGACACCAGACTGATTACTGGGAACTGGTGGTGTTGAAATCATCAGGCTGAGATTTTAGTGTCTGTTCTTTGTTGTCATTGTATAAAGACGTCTTTCTCAAAAGGCTGTAAATCAGTTTCTGACTCTGTTC
The DNA here is from genome assembly GCF_910596095.1 of Thunnus maccoyii. Classification (NCBI taxonomy): domain Eukaryota; kingdom Metazoa; phylum Chordata; class Actinopteri; order Scombriformes; family Scombridae; genus Thunnus; species Thunnus maccoyii. The sequence goes on from NC_056536.1 coordinate 35,469,681, forward strand.
ATTCAGTGTCAATAGTTCATGGAGATGTTGGTTCATCTCTCAGCTGAAGACCTCACACACACACACACACACACACACACACACACACACACACACACACACACACACACTTTCATTTCCTCAAACTCACACTCGTAGTTTTTAACAAACAAACAGTTTGTTGGGGACTATTTTCAGCAGCCATTTTAAAATCCACATTTGGTGTATTTCTGGCAGCAGGACGGTGTGTGTGTGTGTGTGTGTGTGTGTGTGTGTGTGTGTGTGTGTGTGTGTGTGTGTGTGTGTGTGTGTGTGTGTGTCAGTGGATCAGTTCATTGTTGGTTTGGATTCAGACTCTATGAATGAATGTGACTCAAAGATCAGTTTAGAAAAGCAAAAATGTAAAACAGTTGTAAAGGAAACAAACACACCTTCAGACTGTGATGATGATGATGATGATGATGATGATGGTGGTGTAGCTTCACTGCATGTCACACTGTGGGAGACACTGGTGTGATACCAGTCTGTCAGACTGTGAGATGATGGTGGTCGTTGGTTTGTGGTTGTGGGTCGTAGCAGCAAACCTCCACATCGGTCTCACAGCGAGATCAGAGGCGTCGCTTCACCACACGTCTCTCACAACAGACAAAATCACTGAGTGAATGTTGAGTTGGAGAGATAAACTGTAAATACTGATCTTTTGTTTTGGCACATATGTCTCGACAGAAACAGAAACTAATCTGATTTCAGTCTCGTGTGTGTGTTCAGGTTTAGACGTTTCACTTAAACATTGAAAAAGTAAACACATCCTTTCTGTTTTATGAACCAGCCCCTCAGTACAGCCTCTGTCTGAAACAGGACCCGCCTCCTGATGAGCCCGCTCTGTTCTGATTGGTCGGCTTCAGGAAGCTTCCTCCGGCTCCGGAGGCTACGTAAACAAACTATAGTAGCAGGATTTCACTTCTTTTTCTTCTTCTTTACTCCAAATGTCAACTTCAACAAATCCATCCGTACATGTTGGAGCTGAACAACACATGGAAACACCTTAGCAACCACCTTAGCAACCACCTTAGCAACCACCTTAGCAACCATGGCTACAGAGTGAACGGCTGTTTATGAGCATGTGTGACAAGCCTCGTCAGCAAGGTAGAAAAAAGCATCACAAATGAAGCGTCTGGCAGGTTGAAGCCCTGAGTTTTGACTTGCAGGCAACATTTCTACACACACACACACATACGCACAGACACACACACACACACACACACACACACACACACACACACACACACACACATACGCACACACACACACACACACACTCCCATCACCTTCAGACAGACATGTTTAACTCAGTGGTGCTTTATTAAAATGACAGTTCTGTTACATATTCATGAGGCCTGATGTGAACAAGAACACACACACACACACACACACACACACACACACACACACACATACACACACACACACACACACACACACATACACACACACATACACACACACACACACACACACACACACACACACACTCTCACACACACACACACACACAGGCATGTAGATAAAATCACCTACACCCCCCGGCCTCTGTGTGTGTGTGTTTAATCTCTCCATCCACACTTCCTGATTCTTTCCTGCAGATCGGAATCTATCAATGAATTAATTTCTCGCTCTGTCAGACACGATCCGTCCACCTGCCCCCCCCCCCCCCCCCCACCGCCCCCCAGGCCTCCCAACAGACCATCCCACCTGCCGCCCTCTAAAGCCCCTCAGGTTCTGTGGGACGGCCCTGGGGGGGGCGGGGTTAATGTTGGCTTAAAGATGGCTGCCTGGGTCTGAAACACTTTCTATCAGAGTCACAGCAGCTGTTCATGTTGGGTTCTGGGACATGATAGGAACCGTTCACGCCGCTGCTCACGCCGCTGTTCTCGCCGCTGACACTTTAAACTAAAGTTTATTTCACAGGTTACAACCACACAAACACAGAGAAACATGAAGAAGAGAACGAGGTGTCACAGTCAGACTAACAGGATTATTATTGTCGGATCTCTGAAGCGTCTTTAACGCGTCAAACATTCGTATCTTTATGTGATCAGATATCAGATCATTCATTCGTCTTTTCTTTTCTCAGAGAGTCCAAAACCTAAAAATATTCAAATTACTAGAAAACGATTCCTTCCTTTAAACGAAGTCACCGTTATGATTCATTGATGAATTAATGAGGAACTTTCTGTATTTCCACTAATCGTTATTATTAAAATAAAACACATCAACAGCTGGATCTTTATAATATGTTGAATATTCTGTATATTCTATGTAGATTATATTGTATAATACACGATGTAATATGTTGCTGTCAGGATGTAAAAACGGATTCTCTTCTTCTCTGACTAATAAAGTTTCTCTCAGACTGACGATGACGAGTGAACATTAGTGTTTAAAGTAGTGAATCACAGACTCCAGCTGCCATCATGTGTCGTTAGATTAAAGGTCTTTGCACACCAAGTGCGTTTTTTTAATCCGTCATCCGACAAAAATCTTTACGCACAGAAACCAGCGAGTCCGACGCGTTTTATTATTCTGATGATTCTGTCCTCACTGCTTGAAAGATAAGAACCAGACAGTAAAAGAAGACCACCAATATCCGGATATCAATATCCGATTGATCCTGAACAGCAGCTGGCAGCACACACACACACACACACACACACACACACACACAGCTGATCACAGGTGATCAACCTTTCAACTGGATCTGCAGATATTCAGGAAACAGCCTCAAAATGCTGCAACATACAGACCAGATCATGATCAATAGTTGTGATCAGTCTGTGTGTAACTTCTCTGATAGTATCAGTGTTTCCAGGCTGTCGTTTGTGTGTACGGTGGCTCTGAGTGGTCAAACCTGCTCCGATGTGTAAACGTGATTGACACAACGTGAAGTCATATTTATTGTTTAACGTGAAAAAATTGGACTTGGTGTGCAAAGACCTTCTTCATTCATTAATGACCCCCCCCCCCCCCCCCCCCGCCACCTCAGTACCACAGTCGCTCCATGAATATTTAAATTAAACGAATAACTTCTTTTTTAACAACCACGAACCAGGTTCAGACCACGTGTACATGAAGCTGCTAAATCCTAAACTGACCTGCATTCACATTAAAACACCACAACGGGTCACTCTCCTCCTACTGGGCATGTGCAGAGGACAGACCGTGATGTCACAGTTAATATATATATATATATAATAACGCGTCACTGTCGGATCAATGAAGACGGAGGATATTAACACCAGAAGTGGAGCATTCTGGGAACTTACATATCATTTATTACAGTTTTTGTTTCTGCTGCTCGTTATCTTCCCTTGTTAATAACGTGTGTGTGTATTAATGTGTGTGTGTGTGTGTGTGTGTGTGTGTTAATGTGTGTGTGTGTTAATGTGTGTGTGTGTGTGTGTGTGTGTGTGTGTGTGTGTGTGTGTGTGTGTGTGTGTGTGTGTGTGTGTGCTGGGACAGGTTGTGTAATAATTAGATGGAGGAGGGGGTCTACATTAGCCAGCTGTCACTGCTTGCCCCCGCACCCCTTGTGAGTGTGTGTGTGTGTGTGTGTGTGTGTGTGTGTGTGTGTGTGTGTATCAGTGTGGTGTTTTTACTGGGACAAACTGGTTCCCAGTATCAGATCAGCAGTCTACTCACATGTTTTTATGTTGCTCTTTTTATATTTTCTGGTTTTTTTGTATCTCTGTGTTCAACCACATTTTCTGTGTATTTGTTTCTACTTATATTTACACTTATATTTATACTTATATTTATACTTATATTTATACTTATATTTATACTTATATTTATACTTATATTTTATATTTATAATTATATTTATACTTATATTTATACTTATATTTTATATTTATACTTATATTTATACTTATATTTTATTTTTATACTTATATTTTGCATTTATACTTATATTTATACTTATATTTTATATTTATATTTATATTTACACTTATATTTATACTTATATTTTATATTTATACTTATATTTACACTTATATTTATACTTATATTTATACTTATATTTTATATTTATACTTATATTTATACTTATATTTTATATTTATACTTATATTTATACTTATATTTATACTTATATTTTATATTTATACTTATATTTATACTTATATTTTATATTTATATTTACACTTATATTTATACTTATATTTACACTTATATTTATACTTATATTTTATATTTATACTTATATTTATACTTATATTTATACTTATATTTACACTTATATTTACACTTATATTTTATATTTATACTTATATTTATACTTATATTTTATATTTATACTTATATTTACACTTATATTTTATATTTATACTTATATTTATACTTATATTTTATATTTATACTTATATTTATACTTATATTTACACTTATATTTACACTTATATTTTATATTTATACTTATATTTATACTTATATTTTATATTTATACTTATATTTACACTTATATTTTATATTTATACTTATATTTATACTTATATTTTATATTTATATTTATATTTACACTTATATTTATACTTATATTTTATATTTATATTTATATTTACACTTATATTTATACTTATATTTATACTTATATTTATACTTATATTTTATATTTATACTTATATTTATACTTATATTTATACTTATATTTACACTTATATTTTATATTTATACTTATATTTATACTTATATTTATACTTATATTTACACTTATATTTTATATTTATACTTATATTTACACTTATATTTTATATTTATACTTATATTTATACTTATATTTTATATTTATATTTATATTTACACTTATATTTATACTTATATGTATACTTATATTTTATATTTATACTTATATTTTATATTTATACTTATATTTATACTTATATTTATACTTATATTTATACTTATATTTTATATTTATACTTATATTTATACTTATATTTATAATTATATTTATACTTATATTTTATATTTATACTTATATTTATACTTATATTTTATATTTACACTCATATTTATACTTATATTTATACTTATATTTATATTTTATATTTATACTTATATTTATACTTATATTTATACTTATATTTTATATTTATACTTATATTTTATATTTATACTTATATTTATACTTATATTTTATATTTATACTTATATTTATACTTATATTTTATATTTACACTCATATTTATACTTATATTTATACTTATATTTTATATTTATACTTATATTTATACTTATATTTTATATTTACACTTATATTTACACTTATATTTATACTTATATTTTATATTTATACTTATATTTATACTTATATTTTATATTTATACTTATATTTACACATATTTATACTTATATTTACACTTATATTTATACTTATATTTTATATTTATACTTATATTTTATATTTATACTTATATTTATACTTATATTTTATATTTATACTTATATTTTATATTTATACTTATATTTATACTTATATTTATACTTATATTTTATATTTATACTTATATTTATACTTATATTTTATATTTATACTTATATTTACACTTATATTTATACTTATATTTTATATTTATACTTATATTTATACTTATATTTATACTTATATTTACACTTATATTTTATATTTATACTTATATTTATACTTATATTTTATATTTATACTTATATTTTATATTTATACTTATATTTACACTTATATTTTATATTTATACTTATATTTATACTTATATTTTATATTTACACTCATATTTATACTTATATTTATACTTATATTTTATATTTATACTTATATTTATACTTATATTTATACTTATATTTTATATTTATACTTATATTTACACTTATATTTATACTTATATTTATACTTATATTTATACTTATATTTTATATTTATACTTATATTTACACTTATATTTATACTTATATTTTATATTTATACTTATATTTATACTTATATTTACACTTATATTTTATATTTATACTTATATTTATACTTATATTTTATATTTATACTTATATTTTATATTTATACTTATATTTATACTTATATTTTATATTTATACTTATATTTATACTTATATTTTATATTTACACTCATATTTATACTTATATTTATACTTATATTTATACTTATATTTTATATTTATACTTATATTTACACTTATATTTATACTTATATTTATACTTATATTTATACTTATATTTTATATTTATACTTATATTTATACTTATATTTTATATTTATACTTATATTTTATATTTATACTTATATTTATACTTATATTTTATATTTATACTTATATTTATACTTATATTTTATATTTATACTTATATTTATACTTATATTATATATTTACACTTAGATTTTATACTTATATTAATACTTAGATTTTATACTTATATTAATACTTAGATTTTATACTTATATTAATATTTATATTAATACATATATTTTATGGAATTGTATTTTGTTAAGCACCTTGTAACTCTCTCTCTGGTTTTGGAAGACGTAATAGAAATAAAGTTGACTTACTTACTTCTTTATGCCTGACAGCAGGTAGAACTGATGTTTCTCTAATTTACATTCAGAAATCTGTTCATAGCAGCTAAAGCCTGGTTAACATTTTTGATGTTTGTTTAGACTCTTGCAGCTCTCAGGTAAAGTTAAGGAGACTTTGTTGAATATAGAAAAAGTCAAAAGTGACTTGAAGCATGAGACAGAATGTGTTTATTCACATTTATACACAGCCTTCCCCTAAACTAAGTGCTTTTATTGCCTAATAACCACACACAGCCTCATCTCTGCTGTTCGCCCAACATCCACCTCGACTCCTCCCGTCTGAGCACACGAGTCATTTCCAGGAGACAGGGTCGGTTTCAGCTTTGAGAACGTAGAATCTGTTGTGGTTTGTTGGATCATAGGAAGAATCTCCTCTCGGTCTGATTTAAAGGCTTTGAAGAGCCGTCAGTTACTTTCAGAGTGACGCTCAGTTTCTACAAGCTTTAAGATCAGTGTGAAATCTCCTCACGTCAAGTAGAAACATGGAAATGACCAAACTTGGAGTTGTGAGGTTTTGGCGATATGAGGGAACAAAGGGAGAAAGCCTGAACCCCCCCCGCCCCCCCGCCAATCCCCCGCCGACACTCCTGCTGTCACGGGTCAGCGCTCAGTCAGCGGGCGGGGACAAAAGATGTTTAGATGAATGGAAAAGAGAAACACAGTCTGTCTTTGTGATGTAATTAGAGGAGAAGATGTTTCCTGCTGCTGTGATCTGATCTTCTGTCTTTATCAGAATGACCTCACGTTTCCTCTTAAACACACACACACACCAGCCGAGGCAGACATTTTATTTTGGGTGGGCCGTCTTTTCTAGAAAAACTCACTTATGAAAAGTCAAAAGAAGAAAAAAAACAAACAAAGAGAAACTGAAAAACCAGCGACCACAAAGGCAAAAACATCCAAACACTGTAGAGAACAACAGAACTGCACATAAACGAAACGCAGAATCATCATCATCATCGTCATCATCATCATCATCATCATCATCATCATCATCATCATCATCATTCTAGACTGTGATGGTGAAGGTTTATAATTGCACGTAAACCGGCAGGTGAAGCCGCGTCGGGTTGATGCATCTGGTGGTCGATGGACGCCGCGGCGTTCCTTCTTCCTTAACGTTATTAAAGGAACACTGTGAAACACTTTGTGTTTGTAGCGTTAATGTTACATTGACTGAAAAGCCTGCGAGCTGATTGGCTGCGAGCAGCTCAGAAAGGTCTGCGTGTCAGAAGCAGAGCAACCAATCACAGTCCGGAGATTTCCAACAACTGACGTCAACAATGAACCAAGTTTATATTCATTTATTTCCTCATATTTTTGATGATATTGTGATTAAACGTGGCCGGCGTACGAGAGAAATACTGAGAATGTATTAAAATATTAATAATAACACTCACGACTGAGACTTAATCATGACTATTGATACGTCGCTGCTTTCCTTTAATATTGATCAATTAATGATCTAATGATGTCTTTGCTTGCTCTTTCTCTGTCCTGTATACCCCCCCCCACACTTTCCCCTTCACCCCCCTTCACCCCCCCTCCCCCCGTCTTCCCTCCTTCATCCCTCCTTTGTTCTCGGGGTCGACCCCTCCTCCCCCTTCTTCTTCTTCTTCTGTCCTCTCTACAGTCGCAGTGAGCAGCCGGACACAGACGGAGGCGCCGCTTCTCTTCAGACTGTCAAACAAACAAAAACCACCAACTTGTTGTCCACTGGTGCCCCCCCACCACCCCCCCCCCCCCCCACACCTCCCCCCCTCCGGAGGGTCCGGGAGTCCCTGCAGTGTGTGTGTGTGTGTGTGTGTGTGTTGATGAGTGTGTGGGTGTGTTGTGTACCTTTTGATGGCAGATTGAGAGATGTTTGTGTCACAGCGTCAGTGGACGGCTTATAGGGGGCCATGCTCCCCCGCCCCCCCCCTCATCCTCCTCCTCCTCCTCCCTCTGTCCTTCCTCTCCTCCTCCTCACCTCCGTTCGCTCAGGGAGCCATCCGCATCCCCAAAGACTGTGAGTACCCCCCCCCCCCCCACACACACACACACACCCTGCTGGCAATATACACATAATATAATACACACACATATACACACACATAATACACATATACACATTTATATACACATAATACACATATACACATATACACACATAATACACATATACACATGTATACACACATAATACACATATACACATTTATACACACATAATACACATATACACATATACACATATATACACATGTATACACACATAATACACATATATACACATATACACATGTATATACACATATACACATATACACATAATATACACATGTACATATAATACACATATATAAGATAATATACATACGTAAAGCTGTGCTGTAATATTTGAGTTGAGTTTAGCTTCAGATTCAGTTTTTTCTGCTTTCTGATCATTTCAGCGTTGAGTTTATTTACATGAACGCTAACAGGAAATGCACTTTAATGTTCTTCTTCTTGTTCTTTTGTCTACAATCGTCCTTTTTGTTCTGGTCTTTCCTTGAAATATTCTTTTTATTAAATGTTGCACACACACACACATTAGCACATTAAGCACAAACACAAACACACTTATCCACACAAGCAGCTTAGAATGACCTCTGGACGTGGAGGTTAAGGTCAAAGGTCAGCAGGCTGAGTCATATGTCCCAGAGGAGACCAGGGGGAGGAGTCAGATTCAGCCTGACCTTCAGGCAATGACCTTCTCCTCTGGGTGTGGCACAGAGAGAAAAGACAGAGAAGAAGAGAGTAGAGGAGAAACACGGAGAGGAAAGATGTAAACGATCTGATCGGAGTCGTCAGCTTGTCTGAGTCAGAAACTGAAGAGGAAGAAACATCAGTGTTGTTTACAATCAAGGAAATGAATAAATATGATGAAAACAGCATGTTAACATTACTGCAGTGTGTGTGTGAGTGTGTGTGTGTGTGTGTGTGTGTGTGTGTGTGTGAGTGTGTGTGTGTGTGTGTGAGTGTGTGTGTGTGAGTGTGTGTGTGTGTGTGAGTGTGTGTGTGTGTATGTGTGTGTGTGTGTGAGTGTGTGTGTGTGTGAGTGTGTGTGTGTGTGAGTGTGTGTGTGTGTGTGTGAGTGTGTGTGTGTGTGTGTGAGTGTGTGAGTGTCTGTGTGTGTGTGTGTGTGTGTGAGTGTGTGTGTGTGTATGTGTGTGTGTGTGTGAGTGTGTGTGTGTGTGTGTGTGTGTGTGTGAGTGTGAGTGTGTGTGTGTGTTTAATCTGCTCTAAGTGTTTCCTCTCTGTTCTCCTTTCTTTGCTTTCATGCGGACAAACAGATAAAGTGCATAACAGTAAGTGACTTTACTTGTGCTAATGTGTGTGTGTGTGTGTGTGTGTGTGTGTGTGTGTGTGCTGTCGGTTCAGTCTGTGTTATTGTAGCTGCAGCATCAGTCCAACAGCACATATGTTTTGTTTGAAATTTAACGCCACTGAATCACATTTTGGCAAGTTGTAAAAATGTTGATACTGAACGTATGAATGAAAAGTTCAGAGACGACGAACCTGGTTGTTTTTTTCTACCTAATTATCTGACGATGCAGTAAAATCTCTGCTGGTAGAAACAGTGTGAAAGTGTTTGTGGTCGTGTTCAGACAGACTTGGTCTCTGTTTCATACAGAAAACAGTCTCAACATGTTTAGCTGCATCTTTCACTAACCTGAACCAAACCTGAACCCGGGTCTCTGCTGTCAGTCCTGCATCCGGCTCCATCCAAAGTAAACAAAATGTTCCTCTACCAGCAGCCCTAAAGCTCTTTAATTAACACATCATATCTGGTTTGTTTGAATGGAAACAGAGTTCTGGTTTTTCAGGGTGAAGCTAAGCTGCTCCAGCTTCATACGGAAAAAATTAACATATATGACATCATCTAAGTCTCAGCAAGAAGCCATTAAGCACATTTCCCACAATGTTGTTCACCTGAAACAGTGAAACAGGAAGTTGTACTTCTGTCTGACTGACCATGAACCACTGAAATGTGTTGATGTGCCGCTGACCGTCCCACAGCCTCTCAGTGCAGGATGTGGTTTTGGTCCATTAATGCAGATTTGATTCATCATTAATAATAAACTAAACGTGGTATGAAATACGCAGCCCATCTGACAACGTTATAATCAAACCATTTCAATTCATTCTCAAGAGATGGAGAAACGTACGACGACTAATCAGGCTCATGTTGACTGTGCAGCTACGACAGGAAGTCTCAGACCAGACACCAGACCCTGATCCTGATCAGTGATCCCCAACAACACCCGACCCAGAGCTACTTCTAAAAGACTACATCTCAACTATTTTGACAAAATAGAAATTATGATTTGGTTTTTGACACCTGGACCATTCATACTGTTTGAAGCAAGAGAGCTAATTAGCAGAGAAGTCTAAACAGTTAGCTGAAAATAATGAATTGCTGCTAAACAGTTGAAATACACTCAGCGAGCACTTTATTAGGAACAGCTGTATAATCAATACAAAACAGCAGCTCTGACATCAATTCTACCTTCATGAAGCTTCTACATTATGTTTATTATTGAGGTTGTAGTGGGTGGTGCTGTACTGGAGTGTGTTATAGTGAAAAGTGTTCATAATATTTTGTCTAAACCAGTACACACACCCCAGTACACCACCACCACCACCCACTACGACCTCAATAATAACCATAAAGTAGCTGTTGTATTGATTAGATTGTACAGCTGTTCCTAATAAAGTGCTCGTTGAGTGCAGTTGCTATAAGTGTAAACAGTTTAAATAATTAGATAAATATTATGAATAAATTGTGGATTAATTAATCGTTTATTGATTAGTCCATCCATCCATATTCCACCACTTATCCGGGACCGGGTTGAGTGAGGAAACCCAGACATCCGTCTCCCTGGCAACACCCTCCTGGGGGACCCCAAGGTGTTCCCATGCCAGGAGAAATATGTAGTCCTTCCAGCATGTTCTGGGTCTGCCCCGGGGTCTCCTACCAGTCAGACAGGCCTGGAACACCTCCAACGGGGGGTGTCCATGAGGATCCTGACCAGGTGCCCAAACCACCTCAGCTGGCTCCTTTCAATGCGAAGGAGCAGCGGCTCTAGTCCGAGCTCCGACCGGATGTCCAAACTCTTCACCCGATCTCTAAGGCTGAGCCCAGACTCTCTCCGGAGGAAACTCCTTTCAGCCGCTTGTATCTGTAATCTCATTCTTTCAGTCACTACACAAAGCTCGTGACCACCGGTGAGGGTTGTAACGTAGACCGACTGGTACACTGAGAGCTTTGCCTTCTGGCTCAGCTCTGTCTTCACCAGTACATCACCTGCATTACTGCTGATGCTGCACCGATCCGCCTGTCAACCTCACGCTCTGCCTTACCCTCACTGTCAACTTCTGTCAGAGCACCATGGCCTCAGATTTGGAGGTGCTGACTCTGAACCCAGTGCCTGCTGGAGGTCACGCTGTGTTGAAGCCAACAGAACCACATCACATGACAAGGGACAACCCCGGCGGAGCCCAACACCCACTGAGAATGAGTCAGACTTACTGCAGAGAATGCAGACACAGCTCTCGCTGCGGTTATATAAGGACTGAATGGCTCGCAGTAATGGCCCTGCTACCCCATAGTCCCACAGCGCCGCCCACAAGGTGCCCAGAGGACATGGTCATAAGCCCTCTGCAAGTCCACAAAGCACATGTAGACTGGATGTGCACACCCCCATGGCCCATCAAGTATCCCTGCTAGGTTGAAGAGCTGGTCCACTGTTTCACGGCCAGGATGGAATCCACATTGTTCCTCCTGAATCCAAGGTTCAACAATCAGCTGGAGCCTCCTTATCAGCACCCTGTCATAAGGTTTTCTGGGAGGCTGAGAAGTGTGATCCCCTGATAGTTGGAGCACACTGTCTGCCAATCCAGAGGCACTGAAGAGCGCGCCAGCCATGACAGCTCAGCAATGTCCAGATCCTTCAGCATCTCAGGGCGAATCTCATCCACACACAACACTTTGACACTGAGTTAGGCTTCCCCCAAGTCCTCCAACTCTACTTCCTCCTTAGAGGGCATGTCATCCAGGTTTAGGAGATCCTCAAAGTGTTCCTTCCACTGCCCGACAGTGTCCCCAGTCAAGATCAGCAGTTCCCCACCCCTGCTGAAAACAGCCTGGACTAAACCCTGCTTCCCTTCCTGAGTCACCTGACAGTTTGCCTTCTCCATGGCCTCCCCGAACTCCTCCCACTCCCAGGTTCTTGCTCCAGCAACCACCCGACCTGCCGCCCTTTGGCCTTTTGGTACTCGTCTCCTTCACTGCTGTGAAGGCAACCGTCAAGCTGAAGGACGCCTTTCAGGCGCGGTGGTTACATCAGTGATGACATGCATTCAGGTGTATCCACAGTATTCCATTACAGTGTGTGTGTGTGTGTGTGTGTGTGTGCGTGCGTGCGTGCGTGCGTGCGTGCGTGCGTGTGTGTGTGTGTGTGTGTGTGTGTGTGTGCAGTGTCACAGCCTCCGGTGCTGACAGAGATGCTGACATCGTACACGGCCTTTTCTCGAGAAGACATCTACCTGCCCTGTGAGGCGTCCGGTAACCCGACACCCACGTACGTTCACCTGCTGACCTGTGTGTCATTTCCCAGCATGCATGTGTGTTTGACGTTATACGACCAGACGTAAGTGTGTGTCTGCTTCCTGCCTCTCTGTTGGCATGGCGATAAATGCTCTTATAATAAAATCACTGCAATAATACAATCATCTCTCTGCCTCCATTTCTCTGTCTCCACTCCCCCACTCCTCTCCATCCACTCCTCCTCTCCTCTCCTCCTCTCTCCTCTCCATCCTCTCTCCTCCTCTCCTCCTCTCCTCCTCTCCATCCTCTCTCCTCCTTCTCTCCTCCACTCCTCCTCTCCTCCTCTCCTCCTCTCCATCCTCTCCTCTTCCCTCCCTCCTCTCCATCCTCTCTCCTCCTCTCCTCCTCTCTCCTCTCCATCCTCTCTCCTCCTCTCCTCCTCTCCTCCTCTCCATCCTCTCTCCTCCTCTCCTTCTCTCCTCCTCTCCTCCTCTCCTCCTCTCTCCTCCTCTCCTCCTCTCCTCTCTTTCTTCTACCCTTGTATCATTTTAAAGGATAAGTATATTCTACGTGTGTCTTTGTCTTGTATCATTTTAAAGGATAAGTATATTCTACGTGTGTCTTTGTCTTGCTGCTGACGTGCTGAAGCTCTTCTCTCATGTGTAGTTTCCGCTGGGTGAAGGACGGCGAGGTGTTCAGGTCGGAGCAGAAAGGATCCGGGACGTTGCGAGCCGACGAGGATGAGCCTCTCGAGTCCTACCAAGGCCGCTACCGATGCTACGCCTCCAACTCTCTGGGGACCGCCATGACACAAACCATACAGGTCATCGTGGAGCGTGAGTCACACATACACACACATATACACACTGTACATCAGTGGGAGGTAAATCCAGCCTTCCACCAAAAATATCTGATCAAAGCTGAAGATTTGTTTTCATAGTTTATATCAAAACTGTTATATATATAATTTTATATATATAATTGTTCAAACACCTTCTGTGGATCTTAGAATAAACACAAGACAAGTATAAGCTGGTTCCAACCATGATGTTTCTGAGCTGTTTGAACACTTCCGGGAGATGAAATTAAAGGATGGTTCATTTCTGCCATTAAACCATCAGTCAGTGTGTTTCTTGCTGTAATCATTCCTCCTGTTCATACTGACCATTAGAAGATCCCTTCATAATGACCTTACAATGGAAGTGATGGAGGACAAAATCCACAGTCTGAAGCTAATATGAAGCTTCAGCGTCCAAATGAGTCAAATCAAGTAGATATCTTTCAACGTTACAGTCTTTTTAGTGCCAAAGTTCCTCTTTTTGTTACTATACTTCCACCTGCAGCTCAACAGGGAAACACTGTCCGAGGAAACACAAAGAGGGAATTTGATGCTAAAAAGACTGTAAATGTGTCAGATATCCACTTGATATGACTAACTCAGACTACTGAAGCTGAATAGAAGCTTCACACAGACTTTTAAATGACTGTGTGGACACACTGTGGATTTTATCCTCCATCACTTCCATTGAAAACACATTTGAAGGATCTTTTAATATCCAGTATGAACAGGAGGAATGATTACAGACACCTGACTGCTGCTTTAACACACACTTATTATATTATTATTATGAACCTATCCTCTGTCTAATGAATCTACCAGAAATTACATTGAGTCTATTTAACAGATTCTTCTTCACAAACAGGAAAATGTGACAGTCCAACATAATTATGTGTTTTTTCTGAGGCAACAACAACAAACTTTCACTCAACTATAAATGAAGCTTCTGCTGTTCGTCATGTCTGCTGGTGTCACAGTGCAACATCTGCCATCTGTCCTCAGATACTCCTTCAGTTCAATATTTTATTCTTAAATGAATTTAAATAAATAAACAGAACATACCGGCCTGTTGTTGAGTCATAATTGCACCTGCTGATAGATGTCACATGAAGGATTTACAGTAAGACACAAACCATCTCCTCCTTCCACACACACACACACTTCAGTGACTCAGTGGGGTTGACTGGGGCCACCTGTTCTGCTCTCTCATCTCTTGTTACCGTGGCAACCATTTCCTGGAGACAGAGCTGTGATGTCACTCAGTCCGGCGGGTGCAGCGGGTTGCCAAGCGACGTCAATTTCACCTGCTCAGCCTCCGATAAACAGACAGAGAGAGAGGGACAGGGACAGTAGTAACAGCTGAAGGGTTGAATATATGTTATTAAGAAGTTCTTAAAGCAGCTATAGTTTATATATTTATAATAATAATGTCTGATGTGTCAGTGTGTAATGTGTTATTGGCTCGTAGTGATGAACCTACAGCCTCATAGCGTCGTTTTCAGAGTAAAAGCTGTAAAAAGCCGCTGAACACTACCTGCTCACAGTTAGCTGTAGACTAGCTGCTCACAGTTAGCTGTAGACTAGCTGCTCACAGTTAGCTGTAGACTAGCTGCTCACAGTTAGCTGTAGACTAGCTGCTCACAGTCAGCTGTAGACTAGCTGGTGAACATAGTGGAGCATTTAGCAGCTAAAGAGCCAGATATTTCCCTCAGGAGTTGGTAGAGAGCAGAAACAGCTAAAAGAGAAACACGACTCCACATGAATGATGATGTTGCTCCGTAAATAATCAGCTGTTTGCTGACAAGTTCAACATGTCACCTTAAAGCTGATATTGAGTCAGAGTTGTGATCACTACATGTTTCTGATGGAAACTAAACATCACTTAATGCAGGTTTAACTTTGTGGAGAAGATGTGAATACTGGATCATTCTGCTGTGCGTTCAGCAACAACAATAGTTTTTTTACATCCAATGCCAACATTTAGAAATGTTTCAGTTTCTACAGTATCTGAAGGTCAGAGATGCTACACACCAGTCCATCTCCCTACCCGCTTCGAATGTTATCAGTCGACTGAATGGTCGTTGTCAGTGTTATCGGCCTCATAGATACGGAGTAGAAGAGTCCTGATACACCTGCTGCTAGGCTCAGAAGGGCGATATCATATATTGGTAAGGCGGAGGTCACCTTTGAGTTACAGACGCCATCTGGCAGCCGGGGAAGTGACGTAGTTCTAATGACATCAATACAAGGTGACAAGGAGGCACGTTGGGTTAGAGATAGTTAGAGACGACAGTCCCAGACCACCGTTCACCTCTGTCAGGACATTTTCACCATATTTTACTGTATTCATAATCAACGGTTGCCACGTTAAAGTGATCATTTTAACCCAAACTATGATCTTTCCTGAACCCTAACCAAGTAGTTTTTGTGCCAAACATCATTGTTTTGTAGCATAACGTAACATAGCAGCATATTACCTACTGGTAGGTGTCACAGTCCTATTCCAATGGGTTGCATCTACTAGCAGGTGTAGCAGCTGATAAGCACTGATAACACCATTCAGTTGAGTGACAACATCTGAAACCGGTGACCTGTCAACAAAAAGAGAAGACGACTGAGCCTTTTTTCAACCTGCTTCGTGTTGTCTTCAACAGTTCTCATCTGCTTTAAAATGTTGTAGAAGAAAAGCCACGCTGACCAATCACGGCTCTTGTTGTATCTCTGCAGCTGCTGTAGTACGACATCTAGTTACGTTTTTGATGAGCCGCAAATATTGTAACCAGAAGTGTATATTAAACTTCATTTTCCACCTCAGTGTCAGACTTCCTGCATTGGTACTGAACGCTGGCACGGAACGCAAATCATGAGGTGCAGAATTGTCCCATATCGTTATTTCTGTTGATTGACTAATTATCGATTACTTTAAGGCACAACAACCTTCATGCTAAAATAAGCTGCATTTTCTACATGTAGAACAATTCTCATTTCACTCCCCTTATGATTCTGAATATGTCTGTAAACTTAACTCCCTCCTTCCTTTGTTCAAATACTGTTGTTACCATAAATATTGTGTACAGTGTATGAAAACCCTCTAGAGAGTCTTGGATCATAGACAGACCTTATTTACGCATTAAGAAAACTGATTACAAGTGGGATTGCAAATACACAAGATCAACCTTTTAAAATCTTCAAGTGAAATTAGAGAGTAGGATGTGTGGTGAAGCCAAAATAAAAACTCACTGCAGCATCTCGCTGCATCATCTGCTGCAATTCAACATGAAAGATGATCTATGTTGTAATTTCTTCAGCTGTTGTTATAAAGTTCATAACTGCTTTGTGTTTCAGCTCAGCCAGTCCTCCTGAAACAACAGAAAGTAACAAAGAGAGCTTTCGAGGGAGACAGCATCGTCCTGACCTGCAACCCTCCAGAAAGCTCAACTCCTCCACACATCCACTGGATGGACAAGAGTGAGTCTGTCCTTCATCAGCTGTCAGTCACACTTTGTTTCTGCCTCAGTCGTTGCTGCTGATTCTCATCACTGTGCTGCAGACGTTTCCACTCGAACTAATGACTGCAGGACGCTTTATTTCCCTTTTCCTTTACGTGTCCTCTGACATATGAAATAAAACCTTTTAACGTAACAATTTAACTCATGCACTAACCGTCAGTACTGCGGCGTTCTAACGGTCAGTACTGCAGCACTCTAACAGTCAGTTCTGCAGCACTCTAACAGTCAGTTCTGCAGCACTCTAACAGTCAGTACTGTGGCACTCTAACCGTCAGTACTGCGGCGTTCTAACAGTCAGTTCTGCAGCACTCTAACAGTCAGTACTGCGGCGTTCTAACAGTCAGTACTGTGGCACTCTAACAGTCAGTTCTGCAGCACTCTAACGGTCAGTACTGCGGCGCACTAACTATCCGTACTGCGGCATTCTAACGGTCAGTACTGCAGTGCACTAACAGTCAGTACTGCAGCACTCTAACAGTCAGTTCTGCAGCACTCTAACAGTCAGTACTGCAGCACTCTAACAGTCAGTACTGCGGCACTCTAACAGTCAGTACTGCAGCGTTCTAACGGTCAGTACTGCGGCACTCTAACAGTCAGTACTGCAGCGTTCTAACGGTCAGTACTGTGGCACTCTAACAGTCAGTACTGTGGCGTTCTAACGGTCAGTACTGTGGCGTTCTAACGGTCAGTACTGCGGCACTCTAACGGTCAGTACTGTGGCGTTCTAACGGTCAGTACTGTGGCGTTCTAACGGTCAGTACTGCAGCACTCTAACAGTCAGTACTGTGGCGCTCTAACGGTCAGTACTGTGGCGTTCTAACGGTCAGTACTGCGGCGTTCTAATGGTCAGTACTGCGGTGCTCTAACGGTCAGTACTGTGGCGTTCTAATGGTCAGTACTGCGGTGCTCTAACGGTCAGTACTGTGGCGTTCTAACGGTCAGTACTGCGGCACTCTAACGGTCAGTACTGTGGCACTCTAACGGTCAGTACTGTGGCGCTCTAACGGTCAGTACTGTGGCACTCTAACGGTCAGTACTGTGGCACTCTAACGGTCAGTACTGTGGCACTCTAACGGTCAGTACTGTGGCGTTCTAACGGTCAGTACTGCGGCACTCTAACGGTCAGTACTGTGGCACTCTAACGGTCAGTACTGTGGCACTCTAACGGTCAGTACTGTGGCACTCTAACAGTCAGTACTGTGGCACTCTAACGGTCAGTACTGTGGCACTCTAACAGTCAGTACTGTGGCACTCTAACGGTCAGTACTGTGGCACTCTAACGGTCAGTACTGTGGCACTCTAACAGTCAGTACTGCGGCACTCTAACAGTCAGTACTGCAGCGTTCTAACGGTCAGTACTGCGGCGTTCTAACAGTCAGTACTGCGGCACTCTAACGGTCAGTACTGCGGCGTTCTAACGGTCAGTACTGCGGCGTTCTAACGGTCAGTACTGCGGCGTTCTAACGGTCAGTACTGTGGCACTCTAACAGTCAGTACTGCAGCGTTCTAACGGTCAGTACTGCGGCGTTCTAACAGTCAGTACTGCGGCACTCTAACGGTCAGTACTGCGGCGTTCTAACGGTCAGTACTGCGGCGTTCTAACGGTCAGTACTGCAGCGTTCTAACGGTCAGTACTGTGGCGTTCTAACGGTCAGTACTGTGGCGTTCTAACGGTCAGTACTGCGGTGCTCTAACAGTCAGTACTGTGGCGTTCTAACGGTCAGTACTGTGGCGTTCTAACGGTCAGTACTGTGGCGTTCTAACGGTCAGTACTGCGGCGTTCTAACGGTCAGTACTGCGGTGCTCTAACAGTCAGTACTGTGGCGTTCTAACGGTCAGTACTGTGGCGTTCTAACAGTCAGTACTGTGGCGTTCTAACGGTCAGTACTG
>NC_056536.1:35499089-35501503 GCF_910596095.1 Thunnus maccoyii
TATATACCCCACTATATCTACTACTATATACCCCACTGTATATACTACTATATACCCCACTATATCTACTACTATATACCCCACTATATCTACTACTATATACACCACTGTATCTACTACTATATACCCCACTGTATATACTACTATATACCCCACTATATCTACTACTATATACCCCACTGTATATACTACTATATACCCCACTATATCTACTACTATATACCCCACTATATCTACTACTATATACCCCACTGTATATACTACTATAGACCCCACTATATCTACTACTATATACCCCACTATATCTACTACTATATACCCCACTATATCTACTACTATATACCCCACTATATCTACTACTATATACCCCACTATATCTACTACTATAGACCCCACTATATCTACTACTATATACCCCACTATATCTACTACTATATACCCCACTGTATATACTACTATATACCCCACTATATCTACTACTATATACCCCACTATATCTACTACTATATACCCCACTATATCTACTACTATATACCCCACTATATCTACTACTATATACCCCACTATATCTACTACTATATACCCCACTGTATCTACTACTATATACCCCACTATATCTACTACTATATACCCCACTATATCTACTACTATATACCCCACTATATCTACTACTATATACCCCACTGTATATACTACTATAGACCCCACTATATCTACTACTATATACCCTACTATATCTACTACTATATACCCCACTATATCTACTACTATATACCCCACTATATCTACTACTATATACCCCACTGTATATACTACTATAGACCCCACTATATCTACTACTATATACCCCACTATATCTACTACTATATACCCCACTATATCTACTACTATATACCCCACTATATCTACTACTATATACCCCACTATATCTACTACTATATACCCTACTATATCTACTACTATATACCCCACTATATCTACTACTATATACCCCACTATATCTACTACTATATACCCCACTATATCTACTACTATATACCCCACTATATCTACTACTATATACCCCACTGTATATACTACTATAGACCCCACTATATCTACTACTATATACACCACTATATCTACTACTATATACCCCACTATATCTACTACTATATACCCCACTATATCTACTACTATATACCCCACTGTATATACTACTATAGACCCCACTATATCTACTACTATATACCCCACTATATCTACTACTATATACCCCACTATATCTACTACTATATACCCCACTATATCTACTACTATATACCCCACTGTATATACTACTATAGACCCCACTATATCTACTACTATATACCCTACTATATCTACTACTATATACCCCACTATATCTACTACTATATACCCCACTATATCTACTACTATATACCCCACTATATCTACTACTATATACCCCACTATATCTACTACTATATACCCCACTGTATATACTACTATAGACCCCACTATATCTACTACTATATACCCCACTATATCTACTACTATATACCCCACTATATCTACTACTATATACCCCACTGTATATACTACTATAGACCCCACTATATCTACTACTATATACCCCACTATATCTACTCCTATATACCCCACTATATCTACTACTATATACCCCACTATATCTACTCCTATATACCCCACTGTATATACTACTATATACCCCACTGTATATACTACTATATACCCCACTATATCTACTACTATATACCCCACTATATCTACTACTATATACCCCACTGTATATACTACTATAGACCCCACTATATCTACTACTATATACCCCACTATATCTACTACTATATACCCTACTATATCTACTACTATATACCCCACTATATCTACTACTATATACCCCACTATATCTACTCCTATATACCCCACTATATCTACTACTATATACCCCACTATATCTACTACTATATACCCCACTGTATATACTACTATAGACCCCACTATATCTACTACTATATACCCCACTATATCTACTACTATATACCCCACTATATCTACTACTATATACCCCACTGTATATACTACTATAGACCCCACTGTATATACTACTATATACCTCACTATATGTACTACTATATACCCCACTGTATATACTACTATATACCCCACTATATCTACTACTATATACCCCACTATATCTACTACTATATACCCCACTGTATATACTACTATATACCCCACTATATCTACTACTATATACCCCACTATATCTACTACCATATACCCCACTATATCTACTACTATATACCCCACTGTATATACTACTATATACCCCACTATATCTACTACTATATACCCCACTATATCTACTACTATATACCCCACTGTATATACTACTATAGACCCCACTA
>NC_056536.1:35506603-35509103 GCF_910596095.1 Thunnus maccoyii
CCAAAGTATGGCCACCTGAAACATGTTGTTTGAAGTTAAAAGATTCAGTAGTATTAATAAATTCAGTGGCTACAAGGTCAGTGGCATCATCGGTATGCAGGTTAAAATCACCAACCAATAAAACCTTGTCCAGTTTAATAATAGAAGTTAAAGATCTGTAAATTCAGATAAAATCTGGCCTGCTGGACCAGGAGGTCAATAAATTAAAACACAAAAAAACAGCTTTAGTCAGTGGTAGTTCAACAGCAAGACCTCCACCACGGCCAGACGGGCATGGAGTCCCAATATATGAACAGTCAGTAGGTCAAAGTTCAGTTAAATGGAAAAATTCCATATTTCGTTGCCAGTCACTGAGTACGTGGGCCTCGTGTGACACAGAGCGAGCATTAATCAAACATGTTTTGATTGAGGAAGTTGTGTTGTAAACAGCACAGGGGGTTTTGGGCGTGCGTGCAAGTGGACGGGTTACTCGCGCACCACGGCGATCCCGACCATGACAGGATGTGATTCTGACCGGGATGCTCATAGGCATGGGAGTGGAAACAGAGACTGGTGGGATAGTAGCAGGAAACCCTCCGAGCCTAAAGGGGGAGCTGGTGTGGCTTGTAGAGCAGGGAGAATCTTGCAGGTGGAGACCGGAAGTGACCAGGAGTGGACGTGCGATGTAGGGAAGTCAGGACGAGAAGGAGTTCCAGATATTGAAGAGCAAATTGTCTCTAAAAGTGCGTGAGCTCAGGTGGTTGGGGTGAATTATGGGTTTGTGGTTCTTACAGAAGAACTTTAGTGTTTTTATTGTGGAACAAACAGTGCAGGCGACACGCTGTAGATCTGCAGCCTGTATGTTACTGTGTATGTTGTAAAGTACACACAGTTATTGTAGTACAACGTTGTACTTACAGAGGAATGTTTTCAGTAGATGAGATAACTACAGTCATACAGCTGAACTGAAAACAGGACTATCTGTCTGACAGCCAATGACCAGACTGCTCAGTTCATCACGCTGTTGCTACGCGTTACGTAAAAACAACCCGCAGTATGCTGTAATTACTGTACTGGTTCACTGTTAGTACAAATAATTACACTGTAAATTGGGAATAAATTCGCTGTGCGTTGTGGTGTTATCCCAAGTTTTAATTCTTATACAGCATGAGAGAAATAAAGGATGTAATAAGACTTCACTCACCACCACCTGCCCCTGCTCTGTGCTGAAGTAGTCACACACGTCTTTCATCGCAGCGACGGCACAGGCCCTGTGCACACAAGGAACACATGAATACTGCAGAGTACTGCAGAGTACTGCAGAGTACTGTAGTATACTGCAGAGTACTGCAGAGTACTGCAGAGTACTACAGAGTACTGCAGTAATATAATGGGACAAGATGTGACATCAGTGTTTGAGTCCCTGCAGCTGAAGGTTCTTACTTGCGTATCTTCATGGCCTCGGCGTTGTCGGGTCTGAAGAACTCAAAGCTGTTGTAGGAGCGAGTGGCGTCTCTCCTGTACTGACCCACGTTAAACACTAGAAAAGCAGAAAAGATGTTTCAGTTGTCTCATTAGTTAGATTATTTAAAGGCACAGCCACGCTCGCTGCTCCGTCAGGCTGGACAAAGTGGTGCTTTGAGCTAAGTGCTAACGTTGACATGCTAACTTCTGCCTGATATCTAAACTTCTCTTTTCGGTCTCAGCAGCTCGTTGATCATATGAACATCAACGGGGTCTCTGATAGATAAAATGTCCTACAAATTAACTGTTAAATACCTGAAAATTACTCTGAACAACAAACTCCTCTGCAGCTGTAAGTGTGAATGCAGGTTCAGAGCAGCGAACATGTGATCCTGTAGGTGAGTCATGTGATACCTTTGGTTGTAACTCCGATCCAGTTCAGGTATCTGGTGAGCTTCTTGGAGATGTAGGTCTTCCCTCGCGCTGGGAGTCCCACCATCACTATCATGGTCGGCGAGTTGGTGAACTGAGGCACCGACGCTGAAACACAAAACACAGATGCTGGTTTCCATGGAGATCACAGGTCTGAGCGGAGGGGAGCTGGTGTCTGAGCTTTAACTGATGTTCATGCAAGTAAAAAAATAACCTTTACATGATTTAAATGTGAAAATGATTCTTCCAGCTTCTGCAACATGTTTTTCTTTCATGTTTGTGTGTAAACTGAACATCAACAAGCTGTTTATGTCATTTAATGAATAAAGGGAAACGAGTGGATGACGATCCAAATGATTCTGAACATTAAAGATCCCTTCAGACGTGTTTGAAGATATAAAAATACTCAGACTAACAATGTGTGTCTGATGTGGTTTTTCCACAAAAAAGTCCAATTACCTCCTTTCAAACTCTTGAAAACAAACCTCCTCCTCCTCCTCCTCCTCCTCCTCTTCCTCCTCCTCCTCACTGAAAATCTGAATAAATTTCATGTCTACAGTTTTCCTGCTGGACAGAAGATGTCTGCCGCTTCACTGCAAAGTTTATCTCAGTGTTTGTTGACTGG
>NC_056536.1:35516603-35559626 GCF_910596095.1 Thunnus maccoyii
ACTGCAGTAAAAGTACATAAGTATTATGAGCTTGATGTAGTTAAAGTATTGCAGTAAAAGTACATAAGTATTATGAGCTTGATGTAGTTAAAGTATTGCAGTAAAAGTACATAAGTATTATGAGCTTGATGTAGTTAAAGTATTGCAGTAAAAGTACATAAGTATTATGAGCTTGATGTAGTTAAAGTATTGCAGTAAAAGTACATAAGTATTATGAGCTTGATGTAGTTAAAGTATTGCAGTAAAAGTACATAAGTATTATGAGCTTGATGTAGTTAAAGTACTGCAGTAAAAGTACATAAGTATTATGAGCTTGATGTAGTTAAAGTATTGCAGTAAAAGTACATAAGTATTATGAGCTTGATGTAGTTAAAGTACTGCAGTAAAAGTACATAAGTATTATGAGCTTGATGTAGTTAAAGTATTGCAGTAAAAGTAGTGGTTTGGTCCCTCTGACTGATATATTATTATATATGACATCATTAGATTATTAATAGTGAAGCATCAGTGTTAGAGCAGCATGTTACTGTTGTAGCTGCTGGAGGTGGAGCTAGTTTACACTACTTTATATACAGTTAGCTAGTTTAGTCCAGAGGTTCCCAACCTAGGGGTCGGGCCCCTCCAAAGGGTCGGCAGATAAATCTGAGGGGTCGTGAGATAATTAATGGGAGAGGAAAGAAGAAAACTAAAATGTTATGCACTCATATGAACAGTTATTTGAAACCACATGAGAAGTTTAGAGGGGAAATGCTGACAACATCTGAAATATTACAAGGAGCCCCGGCTAAACACAGACCAAAAAGCCACAAGCCATCAAGGCTGGAAACCACTGGTTTAGTCTTAATAATGTACTGTAATTTCTAAGATTATTATATATTGTTTTATTTGATTTTTTATTTTATATGTAGACTCTTTTAAAAAGCAGCTAAAAACCCATTTGTTCAGGCAGGCATTTGGGTAGTATGTGCTATTTTATATCTGAATTTGTCTATTTTATCTGCTCTCCCTGTATATTTTATCTGGTGTCTTTGATTTTATTTATTCTTATAGGTTAAGGTGGGGTAAGTGTGAATATAGGTTAGGGTGAATATAGGTTAGGTTAGTGTGAATATAGGTTAGGGTTAGTGTGAATATAGGTTAGGTTAGTGTGAATATAGGTTAGGGTTAGTGTGAATATAGGTTAGGGTTAGTGTGAATATAGGTTAGGTTAGTGTGAATATAGGTTAGGGTTAGTGTGAATATAGGTTAGGTTAGTGTGAATATAGGTTAGGTTAGTGTGAATATAGGTTAGGGTTAGTGTGAATATAGGTTAGGTTAGTGTGAATATAGGTTAGGTTAGTGTGAATATAGGTTAGGTTAGTGTGAATATAGGTTAGGGTTAGTGTGAATATAGGTTAGGGTTAATGTGAATATAGGTTAGGGTTAGTGTGAATATAGGTTAGGGTTAGTGTGAATATAGGTTAGGTTAGTGTGAATATAGGTTAGGGTTAGTGTGAATATAGGTTAGGGTTAATGTGAATATAGGTTAGGGTTAGTGTGAATATAGGTTAGGTTAATGTGAATATAGGTTAGGGTTAGTGTGAATATAGGTTAGGGTTAGTGTGAATATAGGTTAGGGTTAGTGTGAATATAGGTTAGGTTAGTGTGAATATAGGTTAGGGTTAGTGTGAATATAGGTTAGGGTTAATGTGAATATAGGTTAGGGTTAGTGTGAATATAGGTTAGGGTTAATGTGAATATAGGTTAGGGTTAGTGTGAATATAGGTTAAGTTAGTGTGAATAAAAAAGAAGATAATAAAACATAAGAGGTTAGCTCCATGGTTTAACTCCCAAACCCGCAAATTAAAGCAAACATCGCGAAAATTGGAAGGGATTTGGCGTTCTACCAAAGAAGAAGATTCTCGCTTAGTCTGGCAAGATAGTGTTAAAACATATAGGAAGGCCCTCTGTAATGCCAGAGCCGCCTATTACTCAGCATTAATAGAAGAGAATAAAAACTACCCTAGGTTCCTTTTCAGCACTTTGGCTGACAAAGAGTCATAACTCTACTGATCCATGTATTCCTATAGCTCTCAGTAGAAATGACTTCATGAGTTTCTTTAATGATAAAATTCTAACTATTAGAGACAAAATTAACCACCTCCTGCCCTCAACAGGCACCGTTCTCTCCCCAAACACAGGAACCTTGGTAACAGCTGTAAATCCTGACATATATTTGGACTGTTTTTCTCCAGTAGACTTGTCTGAACTAACTTCAATGATTTGTTCAGCTAAACCATCAACCTGTCTCTTAGACCCCATCCCAACTAGGCTGCTTAAGGAAGCCTTACCCTTAGTGAGCACTTCTTTACTAGATATAATCAATCTGTCTTTAGTAACAGGCTATGTACCACAGCCCTTTAAAGTAGCTGTAATTAAACCTCTTCTTAAGAAGCCTACTCTTGATTCAGGTGTTTTAGCCAATTATAGACCTATATCTAACCTTCCATTTCTCTCTAAGATCCTTGAGAAAGCAGTCTCTAATCAGTTATGTGACTTTCTACATAACAATAGTTTATTTGAGGATTTTCAGTCAGGATTTAGAGGCATCATAGCACAGAGACAGCACTGGTGAAAGTCACTAATGACCTCCTAACTGCATCGGACAAAGGATTTGTCTCTATACTTGTCCTGTTAGATCTTAGTGCTGCATTCAACACAATTGACCATCAAATCCTTTTGCAGAGACTGGAACATTTAATTGGCATTAAAGGAACTGCATTAAGCTGGTTTAAGTCCTATTTATCAAACTGATTTCAGTTTGTACATGTTAATGATGAATCCTCCATGAAGGCAAAAGTTAGACACGGAGTTCCACAAGGTTCTGTACTTGGACCAATTCTATTCACCTTGTATATGCTTCCTTTAGGTAATATTATTAGGAAACACTCCATAAATGTTCATTGTTATGCAGATGACACCCAATTATATTTATCAATGAAGCCTGATGAAACCAATCAGTTAAACAAACTCAGAGCATGCCTTAACGACATAAAGACCTGGATGACCTGCAATTTTCTGCTACTAAACTCAGATAAAACTGAAGTTATTGTGTTTGGCCCTAAACACCTTAGAAACACATTATCTAATGATAAAGCTGCTCTGGATGGCATTACCCTGGCCTCCAGCACCACCGTAAGGAATCTGGGAGTTATCTTTGATCAGGATATGTCCTTTAACTCCCACATAAATCACATCTCAAGGACTGCCTTTTTTCACTTACGTAATATCACAAAAATCAGGCACATCCTGTCCCTAAAAGATGCAGAAAAACTAGACCACGCATTTGTTACTTCTAGGCTGGATTATTGCAATTCCTTATTATCAGGCTGCTCTAACAAGTCTCTAAAGACTCTCCAGCTGGTCCAGAATGCAGCTGCACGTGTTCTGACTAAAACTAGAAAAAGAGATCACATTTCTCCCATTTTAGCTTCACTACATTGGCTTCCTGTAAAATCTAGAATAGAATTTAAAATCCTTCTCCTAACTTACAAAGCCCTTAATGGTCAGACACCATCATATCTTGAAGAGCTCATAGTACCGTATTATCCCACTAGAACACTGCGCTCCCAGTATGCAGCTTACTGGTGGTCCCTACAGTCTTTAAAAGTAGAATGGGAGGCAGAGCCTTCAGCTATCAGGCTCCTCTCCTGTGGAACCATCTACCGGATTCAGTCCAGGGTGCAGACACCCTCTCTATGTTTAAGAGTAGGCTTAAAACTTTCCTTTTTGATAAAGCTTATAGTTAGGGCTGACCAGGCTCGCCTTGGATCAGCCCTTAGTTATGCTGCTATAGGCCTAGACTACTGGGGGACTTCCCATGATGCACTGAGCTCCTCTCTCCTCCTCCTCCTCTCCATCTGTATGCATTCATGTAACATCAATGCATGTCACTAACTTTGCTTCTTCCCCGGAGTTTTTTGTGCTTTCTCATCTCACAGAAAAACCTGAGTCCCAGGCCGAACCTTCACGGTCCTTCACAGTCCTGATGGCATCCTTCCCTGGCTGTTGCTGCTTGTGCTTGTTGTTGTTTGTTGTTGTGATTGTTTTTCTTCTGTCCCCCCTCCCCCTTTCCCTCTCTCTTTCTCTCTCTCAACCCAACCGGTCAAAGCAGATGGCCGCCCACCAAGAGCCGGGGTCTGCTTGAGGTTTCTACCCGTTAAAGGGGAGTTTTTCCTTACCGCTGTCGCCAAGTGCTGCTCATGGGGGAATTGTTGGGTCTCTGTAAATTAAAGAGTACGGTCTTGACCTGCTCTATGTGAAAAGTGCCTTGAGATGACTTCTGTTGTGATATGGCGCTATATAAATAAAAATTGATTGATTGATTGATTGATTGTATATAGGTTAGGATTAGTGTGAATATAGGTTAGGTTAGTGTGAATATAGGTTAGGGTTAGTGTGAATATAGGTTAGGTTAGTGTGAATATAGGTTAGGGTTAGTGTGAATATAGGTTAGGGTTAGTGTGAATATAGGTTAGGTTAGGGTGAATATAGGTTAGGTTAGTGTGAATATAGGTTAGGGTTAGTGTGAATATAGGTTAGGGTTAGTGTGAATATAGGTTAGGGTTAGTGTGAATATAGGTTAGGTTAGTGTGAATATAGGTTAGGTTAGTGTGAATATAGGTTAGGTTAGTGTGAATATAGGTTAGGGTTAGTGTGAATATAGGTTAGGGTTAGTGTGAATATAGGTTAGGTTAGTGTGAATATAGGTTAGGGTTAGTGTGAATATAGGTTAGGGTTAGTGTGAATATAGGTTAGGTTAGTGTGAATATAGGTTAGGGTTAGTGTGAATATAGGTTAGGGTTAGTGTGAATATAGGTTAGGGTTAGTGTGAATATAGGTTAGGTTAGTGTGAATATAGGTTAGGGTTAGTGTGAATATAGGTTAGGTTAGTGTGAATATAGGTTAGGGTTAGTGTGAATATAGGTTAGGGTTAGTGTGAATATAGGTTAGGTTAGTGTGAATATAGGTTAGGGTTAGTGTGAATATAGGTTAGGGTTAGTGTGAATATAGGTTAGGGTTAGTGTGAATATAGGTTAGGGTTAGTGTGAATATAGGTTAGGTTAGTGTGAATATAGGTTAGGGTTAGTGTGAATATAGGTTAGGGTTAGTGTGAATATAGGTTAGGGTTAGTGTGAATATAGGTTAGGGTTAGTGTGAATATAGGTTAGGGTTAGTGTGAATATAGGTTAGGTTAGTGTGAATATAGGTTAGGGTTAGTGTGAATATAGGTTAGGGTTAGTGTGAATATAGGTTAGGTTAGTGTGAATCAAGGTTAGGTTAGTGTGAATATAGGTTAGGTTAGTGTGAATATGGGTTAGGTTAGTGTGAATATAGGTTAGGTTAGTGTGAATATAGGTTAGGTTAGGGTGAATATAGGTTAGGTTAGTGTGAATATAGGTTAGGTTAGTGTGAATATAGGTTAGGTTAGTGTGAATATAGGTTAGGTTAATGTGAATATAGGTTAGGGTTAGTGTGAATATAGGTTAGGTTAATGTGAATATAGGTTAGGGTTAGTGTGAATATAGGTTAGGGTTAGTGTGAATATAGGTTAGGTTAATGTGAATATAGGTTAGGGTTAGTGTGAATATAGGTTAGGTTAGTGTGAATATAGGTTAGGTTAATGTGAATATAGGTTAGGGTTAGTGTGAATATAGGTTAGGGTTAGTGTGAATATAGGTTAGGTTAATGTGAATATAGGTTAGGTTAGTGTGAATATAGGTTAGGGTTAGTGTGAATATAGGTTAGGGTTAGTGTGAATATAGGTTAGGGTTAGTGTGAATATAGGTTAGGTTAGTGTGAATATAGGTTAGGTTAGTGTGAATATAGGTTAGGGTTAGGGTGAATATAGGTTAGGTTAGTGTGAATATAGGTTAGGTTAATGTGAATATAGGTTAGGTTAGTGTGAATATAGGTTAGGGTTAGTGTGAATATAGGTTAGGTTAGTGTGAATATAGGTTAGGTTAGTGTGAATATAGGTTAGGGTTAGTGTGAATATAGGTTAGGTTAGTGTGAATATAGGTTAGGTTAATGTGAATATAGGTTAGGTTAGTGTGAATATAGGTTAGGGTTAGTGTGAATATAGGTTAGGTTAGTGTGAATATAGGTTAGGTTAGTGTGAATATAGGTTAGGTTAGTGTGAATATAGGTTAGGGTTAGTGTGAATATAGGTTAGGGTTAGTGTGAATATAGGTTAGGTTAGTGTGAATATAGGTTAGGTTAGTGTGAATATAGGTTAGGTTAGTGTGAATATAGGTTAGGGTTAGTGTGAATATAGGTTAGGTTAGTGTGAATATAGGTTAGGTTAATGTGAATATAGGTTAGGTTAGTGTGAATATAGGTTAGGGTTAGTGTGAATATAGGTTAGGTTAATGTGAATATAGGTTAGGTTAGTGTGAATATAGGTTAGGGTTAGTGTGAATATAGGTTAGGGTTAGTGTGAATATAGGTTAGGGTTAGTGTGAATATAGGTTAGGTTAATGTGAATATAGGTTAGGGTTAGTGTGAATATAGGTTAGGGTTAGTGTGAATATAGGTTAGGTTAGTGTGAATATAGGTTAGGTTAGTGTGAATATAGGTTAGGGTTAGGGTGAATATAGGTTAGGTTAGTGTGAATATAGGTTAGGTTAGTGTGAATATAGGTTAGGGTTAGTGTGAATATAGGTTAGGTTAGTGTGAATATAGGTTAGGTTAGTGTGAATATAGGTTAGGTTAGTGTGAATATAGGTTAGGGTTAGTGTGAATATAGGTTAGGTTAGTGTGAATATAGGTTAGGTTAGTGTGAATATAGGTTAGGGTTAGTGTGAATATAGGTTAGGTTAGTGTGAATCAAGGTTAGGTTAGTGTGAATATAGGTTAGGGTTAGTGTGAATATAGGTTAGGTTAGTGTGAATATAGGTTAGGGTTAGTGTGAATATAGGTTAGGGTTAGTGTGAATATAGGTTAGGTTAGTGTGAATATGGGTTAGGTTAGTGTGAATATAGGTTAGGGTTAGTGTGAATATAGGTTAGGTTAGTGTGAATATAGGTTAGGTTAGTGTGAATATAGGTTAGGGTTAGTGTGAATATAGGTTAGGGTTAGTGTGAATATAGGTTAGGGTTAGTGTGAATATGGGTTAGGGTTAGTGTGAATATAGGTTAGGTTAGTGTGAATATAGGTTAGGTTAGTGTGAATATAGGTTAGGGTTAGTGTGAATATGGGTTAGGGTTAGTGTGAATATAGGTTAGGTTAGTGTGAATATAGGTTAGGTTAGTGTGAATATAGGTTAGGTTAGTGTGAATATAGGTTAGGTTAGTGTGAATATAGGTTAGGGTTAGTGTGAATATGGGTTAGGGTTAGTGTGAATATAGGTTAGGTTAGTGTGAATATAGGTTAGGTTAGTGTGAATATAGGTTAGGTTAGTGTGAATAAAGGTTAGGTTAGTGTGAATATAGGTTATGGTTAGTGTGAATATAGGTTATGGTTAGTGTGAATATAGGTTAGGTTAGTGTGAATATAGGTTAGGGTTAGTGTGAATATAGGTTAGGGTTAGTGTGAATATAGGTTAGGGTTAGGGTGAATATAGGTTAGGTTAATGTGAATATAGGTTAGGTTAGTGTGAATATAGGTTATGGTTAGTGTGAATATAGGTTATGGTTAGTGTGAATATAGGTTATGGTTAGTGTGAATATAGGTTAGGTTAGTGTGAATATATGTTAGGTTAGTGTGAATATAGGTTAGTGTGAATATATTTTAGGTTAGGGTGAATATAGGTTAGGGTGAATATAGGTTAGGGTGAATATAGGTTAGGTTAGGGTTCTGGTTAGTTGTCAACAATTAATGGAAGTCATTGCAATGTCCTAACAAGGATAGCTGCACAGACTGTCTGACTTTCCCTGTGTGTGTGTGTGTGTGTGTGTGTGTGTGTGTGTGTGTGTGTGTGACAGGTGGAATGCAGTAGAGCAGGTAACAGTCCCTCATAGACCTGCTGTCAGATAACCTTCACAGGTTATCTGACAAGATTCTCCGAGCTGATTTCTTATTTTCTGTTCCTACTAAATACTTGTTTTTCCTCCATATTCATGTTGAACTCTTTACTCTTTGTGAAAAAACTGTGCCTGTCCCCGACCACTTAAATTAATTAAATCTAAAGTAAACAGAAGAGTATTCATTCATAACAATCTAATAAAAATTAACACCACTACTGTAATAGTACAACAAAATAGGATCTCTGTCATCTAAAGCCGTATTAATAAACAATCTAATCTCACATTATCGTATTGATTTATTATGTTTTACTGAAACCTGGCTTTGTCATGAAGAATATATCAGCCTAAATGAATCCACTCCCCCCAGTCATATTAATACTCACATTCCTCCAGACACTGATCGAGGAGGTGGAGTTACAGCCTAATTATCAACCCTAAACTTAATTATAACTCATTAGAAAGTCTTGTTCTTAGTCTCTCACAGACTGCTCCGAGACCCCCCTCCAAGAGGTCAGGAATCTGGATTCCTGACCTCCAATGTCCAAAACTTAACCAAAGAGGGAAATATCCAGTACATGTTAAGGACTGGCATATCGGGCGCACATGGAGGAAATGTGTATCTGATTAAGGATTAAGGAGTCTGTCATCCATGAAGGTAGAATCTAGGTCTTGTTCCCAAGCAGTCCGTATAGCCGCCATTGAGGTCAAATTAAAAGTATCTTTATTGTCCCTTAAAGTGAAATTTACTTTGCAGCAGGATATACAAAAAAACCCAAAACAAAAACGAAACAAAAACAAAAATTCACACATCATACAAAAACATCAATAACACTGATAGACGGCAAAAAACAACAGGACGTAGTGGGCAGAGTGATTTAAAGGAGTTCATTCAGCATCAAGGTCAAAGTGCAGAAGTCAAGTAAACAGTCTGTGCAAATAAGCAATATCCAGACAATGATAAAATACTATCCACCATTTAACAATGGAATGGCAGCAGGGACAAAGGAAACCTTATATCTCTTAGTATAACGGGCGCCTGCAACCAACGACCTGAGGGTAACAGCTCAGACTCAGTCTGATGGGGGTGATCTTGGCCCTCCAGAAGGGAAGCAGCCTTTCTGAACACCTGCTTGTTATAAAGGTTGGTAAGCTGGGCTTGACTCCTCTCTGAAATCTTACCAGCCACTTTGATGAGGCTACCAAGCTTATTCTTATTGGCCAGAGTCAAATGATCATACCAAGGAACAATGCAGAACAATAAAACTGATTCAACAAAACTTCTATATGAGAGAGTCATCATCTCAGAGGAGACATTCAAAGAAAACATTTTCCTCAGGAAAAAAGTTGTTGTTGAACCTTTTTTGTCGTGGAAGCAACATGAGATTCAAAACACAGTTTGTTGTCGAGAACAATAGCCAGATATTCACAGCTGTGTACCGGCTCAATGTCAGCACCTCTGATGCTGGTTAGGACAGGACCAGGAAGAGTCTTTCTAAAGCTGATTATCATGTCTTTAGTTGTAGACACTTTAGTTGGAGAAAGGACTCATCACACAAAGGTATTAAATCATCAACCACAGCCATGATGTTGCTGCTCCCCTTTAAGAAGACTCAATCATCACAGAATCATCTGCAAATCTAATAATGTGTCTGTTAGTGTGGTTGCTGTGACAGTAATTGGTGTACATGATGTAGCGTAGTGGAGACAGTCAGCAGCCTTGAAGTGGAAGTGGATTGGAAAAAGAGCCCTTTACACACACTGGGACCTTCTGTCAAGAAGTCCAGTATCCAGCCAACTAGATTAAAATCCAGTTTAAAAAGATGAATTAGCTTTTCTGCGTACAGATGTGGCTGGATAGTGTTAAAAGCCGGGGAGAAATCTACAAACAGCCTGGCATGAACTTTTGTGCCCTCATGGTGGTGATACAGAAAACGTAGTAGTGTGATAGTCGTGTCCTCCACACCTCTGCCAGACCTGTATGGTATGATAATGGTATTTGTCCACCTGTGATAAAACTTCATTGTTAATGAGCTTCTCTAGTTTCTTCATCATTAAATGTGTCAGTGCTACTGGTCTTAAGTCATATAATGTCATAGGGGTTTTAGTCTGAGGGACTGGGACAATTGTGGAATGTTTCCATAAGTGAGGGACCCTCTGTTGCTGAAGAGATAATGTAAAAATAAAATTAAAGATGCTGCACAGCTGTTCAGCACAGGTTTTGAGAACCTGGCTGCAGATATTATGAGGTCCAGGACTTCCTCAACCTGGTAAGTGTTATTCCACACTTCTGATATCAACAGCCAAAGCTGGAGCAGCTCCAGTGTTGTCCTTTAATGTATTCAGTGTATCAGTGAAGTCATGATTTTTATCAAATCTTAAATAAAAAGCATTTAACTCATCAGCCAACTATTTATTTGAATTACAACTAGCTAGGACAATGTTCCTATTGCCTTTGTTATTTGACCCAGTCATAGATTTCATACCGTTCCAGGCTTCCCTGAAACTGTTACTGCCCAACTCAGCTTCAGGTTTATCTCTGTACCTGAGTTTAGCCTTTTTAATTTCTGGCCTGATCTCCTTTTTGTTTGCTTAACTTCAGTAGCAGCATTTTTAAAAAGAATTTTTCTTTTTATGAGGCTCATGTTTTGTTGTTAGGAAAAGCCTTTACAACCTTGGTGGAAATAACATCGTCTCTACAAAAAGAAATGTAACTACACACAACGTCCATCAACTCATCTATGTTGTCCGAGGATTCTGTAAACACAGACAGTCTTCTGTGCAGTCGAAGCACCACTGCAGGGCAAGCTCTATATCTGGCAAGCACAACTGCCCCTGCACAGTAAAATTGTTGCACCATCTGTGTTTGGGTGCACACACCCCCTCCCTGTGATTTCTGTTACCTCGCTGTCCTGATCCAGCTGTCTAGGAGCCTGGAAGCCATTTATATCCAAGGAAGCATCAGAGTCTGACTCTGTAAACCATGTTTCTGTGAATGCCATGAAACAAGCATCCCTGTTTTCATGTAGATGACTGACATTCCCATGTAATTCATCCATTTTGTTCCTCAGTGATTGGATGTTGGCCAGGATTATGGAAGGTAGGTGAATGTTTATGTTAAAGATCTGTGAGGAGAGTGTAAGATGCAGGATCAGGCGTTTCCATTGTGGATTTAAAAGAAACTTGGACGTGTACTGGATTGTTTGGGAGTGTAGGTGACTCCAGGCAAAGTTCATGAATATCACCAAAAGCAAGTAATATAAAATATCCATCTCTGAACCGAATCATAAAAAAACATTTATGGCTTAAAAACACTCTTAAAAACACTTATACTCATAATCTAGCCCACTTAGGACAAGACAACATATAAAACAACAATAAAAATGCTCTCTGACACAAGGAACCTGCTGCTGGTTGCCACACGAGCAGAGCCCCCCCGTTAGTTGCAGTGGGGCAGGTTCATTTTTAAACAAGGTTGTAGAGGTTAGACATAGTACTCTTTGATGTGGGGTTTACAGAAAGAAATGTATCAACAGGATTGACTGAGGGTTTATGAGGGCATTGGGATATTTAATGATGTGCATAATGCCTAACGTAAAAATCTAAAAAAGTGTGTGTTGGCGATGCCAAATGTTTCTGTTCATTGAGAAAAACAAGCAAAGTGATTGTCAAGAAATAGATCACCGATGCATTTCAAGCCTTTTTTGTGCCTAATCTGAAATTTGCCATTGGCCATTGAGGGAGCGAAAAGTGGATTAGCTGCAATTGGACTTTGAAGCAAGAAGCTCTGCAGTCCAAAATTCTTCCTGAATTGGGCCCAGATTTGTAGGGAATGCTTTATGACTGGGTTACTGTTGGGAATATCAGAAGTAAGTGGAAGTACAGGGCCTAAAAGGCAGGAAGAGAAACTGGGCCACTAGCACAGACCTCCAGTAGTACCCAGGCTAGACCTGAGGATGCGTCCAATACATCAAACAGTCAGTATTCGCTGTCCAGTAATAGTATTGGAATTTAGGCAGAGCCATTCCCCCTGCTTGCTCGGGTCTTTGAAGAAATGCTTTCTGTAATCGAGGGTGTTAACCATTCCAGATGTAAGATATTATTGAAGAATCAAGGGCCTTAAAAAAGGATTTGGGGATAAGAATGGAGGTGTCTTCCATTGTGACCTTGGGACCTCCAGCCCATACTCAGTGCAGATGTTCCTGTGCACTATGCCAGCCAATTGGTTATGGCGTTCCATGTACGCTGTTCCTGCCTGCATCTTACACCCTGCTATTATGTGCTGAACTGTCTCAGGAGCATCTTTGCACAGCCTGCACCTGGGGTCCTGTCTGGTGTGGTAGATCCCCGCCTCTATTGATCTTGTACTGAGTGCCTGTTCTTGTGCTGCCATGATTAGTGCTTCTGTGCTGTCCTTCAGTCCAGCCTTTTCCAGCCACTGGTAGGATTTCTTGATATCAGCCACTTCTTCTATCTGTTGGTGGTACATGCCGTGTGGGGGCTTGTCCCTCCATGATGGTTCCTCCTCCTCCTCTGCATCATCGGGTTTCTGCTGCCTGAGGTATTCACTTAGCAGTTCATCTTTGGGGCCCGTCTTCCTGATGTATTCCTGGATGTTGGTTGTTTTGTCCTGGACAGTGGCTCTGATGCTCACCAGTCCTCGGCCTCCCTCATTCCGCTTAGTGTACAGTCTCAGGGTGCTGGACTTGGGATAAAACCCTCCATGCATTGTGAGGAGCTTTCTTGTCTTGATATCAGTGGTCTCTATCTCCTCCTCTGGCCAGCTTATTATACCAGCGGGGTATCTGATGACTGGCAGGGCGTACATGTTGATGGCCCGTATCTTGTTCTTCCCATTCAGCAGACTTTTCAGGACCTGCCTTACTCTGTGTAGGTATTTGGCTGTGGCTGACTTCCTTGCGGCCTCCTCAAGGTTCCCATTTGCCTGCGGGATCCGAAGGTATTTGTAGCTGTCCTGAACATCTGCAATGCTGCCTTCTGGTAGTTCAACCCCCTCAGTTCTGATTATCTTCCCTCTCTTCGATATCATCCGACCACACTTATCTAGTCCGAACGACATTCCGATGTCGTTGCTGTAGATCCTGGTGAGGTGGATCAGTGAGTCGATGTCTCGCTCATTCCTGGCATACAGCTTGATGTCATCCATGTAGAGGAGGTGACTGACTGTTGCTCCACTACGGAACCGGTACCCATAGCCACTCTTTGAGATGATCTGGCTGAGGGGTTCAGGCCTATGCAGAACAGCAGCGGGGATAGTGGATCACCTTGCTATATGCCGCACTTGATGGTAACTTGTGCAGTTTGCTTTGAGTTGGCCTCCAGAGTCGTTTTCTACAGCCCCATTGAGTTCTTGATGAAGGCTCTTAGTGTCCTGTTGATGTCGTACATTTCCAAGCATTCCAGTATCCATGTGTGTGGCATTGAGTCGTAGGCCTTCTCGTAGTCAATCCAGGCGGTGCACAGGTTGGTCTGCCTGGTCTTGCAGTCTGGGGTGACTGTTCTATCGACCAGTAGCTGGTGCTTAGCACCCCTGGTATTGCTACCAATTCCTTTCTGGGCCCTGCTCATGTATTGGGCCATGTGCCTATTCATCTTAGCCGCTATGATGCCTGACAGGAACCTCCATGTTGTACAGAGGCAGGTTATTGGCCGGTAGTTGGATGGGATCATGCCCTTCTGGGGGTCCTTCATGATCAAGACTGTCCGCCCTTGGGTTAACCATTCTGGGTGTGTCCCATCCATCAGCAGCTGGTTCATTTGTGCTGCCAGGTGTTCATGGAGTCCAGTTAGTTTCTTTAGCCAGTAGGTGTGGATCATGTCCGGCCCGGTGCTGTCCAGGTCTTCATACCTGATACTCGTTCTTGGATGTCTGCCATTGTAATGGTTACTGGATCTTGTTCAGGGAGATTGCTGTGGTCTGCTCTAAAATCCACTAGCCACTGAGCATTGGTGTTATGTGATGCCTCCTTCTCCCATATACTCTTCCAGTATTGTTCAGTCTCAGCCCTGGGAGGATCTGTTCTTGTGTTATTACCTTGCCACTGAGAGTACACTTTGGATGGTTTGGTGGAGAACATCCTATTTATTCTCCTGGCTTCTGCTTCTCCTGTGTATCTCTTCAGGTGGGTAGCCAGAGCTGTGAGCCTTTGCTTGGCAGTCTCCAGTGCCTCAGGTATAGACAGCTTGTTGTACTTCCTGGGTATCCCTTTCGTTCCCACACCTTTCTGTAGCTCTGAGAGTCGACTAACTTCTCTCTGTGTTGCCTTGATCTTGGCCTCCAGCCTCCTTCTCCATGGAGGGTAATGCTCTTTGTGACTCATGGTGTTCATCTTGTAGCCAAGCATCTCTAGGATCACTGTTGCTGTGGTGTATATCAGCTGATTGGTCTCAGTTATGGTCCTAGTAGGGATAGTATGTAGCGCTGCATTCACATCCTCTAGCAGACTTTCAGAGGGTACTTTGTCACTTAGCCTCGGTAATCGGCTACGGGGGTGCTGGGTGTCCAGCTTAGTTATGATAGTCATTCTTAGGTCAGTTGCCCTTGTGTTAAGGTCATAAGGGCTTGTTGGGGCTTGGTACCCAATCTCGGAGTGTGGGGAGGATGATGATATCTCCCCTCTGACCCGTCGTCCTGGCTCCCCCTTGCCATAGCATGTTCGTTGTACCTCATCAATCTCTAGTTGTGATAGCAGTTGCCGTTTGCGGATGTTGGAACACTGAGCTAGTAGTTGTTTCTTTGTAAGCTTAGATGTTGGGTTTCAAAACATCCATATATCCCACAACCTCTGCATGTAGCCTCTTTCATTGGGGTTACTTGTATAGTAGCATTCCAACAGATCCCTATTCTCTGCTCTGCTCCATCTATGTCTTGTTCCAGTAGCCCATTTCTCATCACGTCCTGGTTTCCCAACACCTGACACAGATATATATATATATATATATATATATATATATATATATATGTATATATATATATATATAATATGATCTGATATGATAACATCTGACATTGTGACATTAGATATATGACTGAAAATAAGGAAAATCATCATAGGTCCTCTTAAATAACTTTTGAATTCCTATTACTGGATTACACACCATTAGACAAAAATGTCTTCACTAGATGTCTATGTGTCAGTGCTGTAGATAAATCTAAGGAAGCAATTCCATCAGTACTGAATTCACTGCCATGTCTCAATACTACAGAGGACTCTTATGTTAACTTTAGTCCCTCCCAAACTGATAATCTTATTGATAGAGCTGCAGGCTCATTACGAATAACACTCGACTCCATCGCCCCCTTAAAAAGGAAGATAATAAAACATAAGAGGTTAGCTCCATGGTATAACTCCCAAACCCACAAATTAAAGCAAACATCATGAAAATTGGAAAGGATCTGGCGTTCCACCAAAGTAGAAGATTCTCACTTAGTCTGGCAAGATAGTGTTAAAACATATAGGAAGGTCCTCTGTAATGCCAGAGCCGCCTATTACTCAGCATTAATAGAAGAGAATAAAAACTGCCCTAGGTTCCTTTTCAGCACTTTGGCTGACAAAGAGTCATAACTCTACTGATCCATGTATTCCTATAGCTCTCAGTAGTAACGACTTTATGAGCTTCTTTAATGATAAAATTCTAACTATTAAAGACAAAATTAACCACCTCCTGCCCTCAACAGGCACCGTTCTCTCCCCAAACACAGGAACCTTAGTAACAGCAGTAAATCCTGACATATATTTGGACTGTTTTTCTCCAGTTGACCTTCCTGAACTATTTGTTCATGTAAACCATCAACCTGTCTCTTAGATCCCATCCCAACTAGGCTGCTTAAGGAAGTCTTACCCTTAGTGAGCACTTCTTTACTAGATATGATCAATCTGTCTTTAGTAACAGGCTATGTACCACAATCTGGTGGTTTCAGTCCTATTTATCAGATCGATTTAAGTTTGTACACGTTAACAATTAATCCTCCATGAAGGCAAAAGTTAGACACGGAGTTCCACAAGGTTCTGTACTTGGACCAATTCTATTCACCTTGTATATGTTTCCTTTAGGTAATATTATTAGGAAACACTCCATAAATGTTGATTGTTATGCAGATGATACCCAATTATATTTATCAGTGAAGCCTGATGAAACCAATCAGTTAAACAAACTCCAGTCATGCCTTAACGACATAAAGACCTGGATGACCTGCAATTTTCTGCTACTAAACTCAGATAAAACTGAAGTTATTGTGTTTGGCCCTAAACACCTTAGAAACACATTATCTAATGATATAGCTACTCTGGATGGCATTACCCTGGCCTCCAGCACCACCGTAAGGAATCTGGGAGTTATCTTTGATCAGGATATGTCCTTTAACTCCCACATAAATCAAATCTCAAGGACTGCCTTTTTTCACTTACGTAATATCGCAAAAATCACATCCTGTCCCTAAAAGATGCAGAAAAACTAGTTCACGCATTTGTTACTTCTAGGCTGGATTATTGCAGTTCCTTATTATCAGGCTGCCCTAACAAGTCTCTAAAGACTCTCCAGCTGGTCCAGAATGCAGCTGCACGTGTTCTGACTAAAACTAGAAAAAGAGACCACATTTCTCCCATTTTAGCTTCGCTGCATTGGTTTCCTGTAAAATCTAGAATAGAATTTAAAATCCTTCTCCTAACTTACAAAGCCCTTAATGGTCAGGCACCATCATATCTTGAAGAGCTCATAGTACCGTATTATCCCACTAGAACACTGCGCTCCCAGTATGCAGGCTTACTGGTTGTTCCTACAGTCTCCAAAAGTAGAATGGCTGTTTCAGTTTCACTGCTGAATTTTTAAATTTTAGTTTTTTCATTCTCAGATAGTTCAAAGCTTCTGAAACAAACTGATCCAAAGAAGAGATGAGGCAGCAGCTCGCTGTGTTCAGATATAAGTCCATGTTTATTTATTAGTCGGGTTAGTTTGTCAGATACAGAACAGCACAATGCAACAAGCAGGTACAATGTCAGCACACCTCAATATTGCAGGACAGCTCCCCTCATTCCCCATCCCCCCCCCCACCACACACACACACATCTCCAGTGTAAACCTGTGTGTCCCTGCAAGATCCTGATACTGATTCACTTCATTGATCATATCGTTGCTACAGATGACATCA
This sequence comes from Thunnus maccoyii, assembly GCF_910596095.1. NCBI lineage: Eukaryota > Metazoa > Chordata > Actinopteri > Scombriformes > Scombridae > Thunnus > Thunnus maccoyii. The sequence goes on from NC_056536.1 coordinate 35,533,776, forward strand.
CTGACCGCGTCACCAGAACTGAGAACCGCACTGTGGTTGTTGTTGTTGTTGTTAGCATTAGCATTATTGTTATTATTTATACCTAAAATGTTTTGTCTTTTTTTTTTTTGTACTAGTTTTTGTCTTTTTTCCCAACGTGGTTATAAAAGAAGGCTGCGACAGACAGACAGACAGACAGACAGACAGACAGACAGACAGACAGACAGGGCTGTACAACAGTCGGCATCAATGTCGGAGCAGAGAGATGATCAACAAGGCAACATGTTGAGGATTTTTACTCTGGTAAAAGGTAAACATCTGTGTTACAAAGCTCCATTGAGCACAACACCATCCTGCTGCCACAAATACTCTCTGGAGTTCCAAATGTGGATTCATCCACCACTGAAAATAGTCCCCAACAAATTTCCTCCTGTTTGTTTGTGAAATAACTGAGCCTTTTTTTTAAAATAAATAACTCTCTACCGACTCCTGAGGGAAATATCTGCTTCTGTAGCTGCAGGTAGTGTACAGCGGCTTTTTACAGCTTTTTCTCTGAAAATGATGCTATGAGACGCTGAGAGTGAACCAGAACAGTAAAGTTGCAGCTGGACAGATAAACAATGAGCTGAAACTCACTATAAAGCTCCGTAAAGCCGAGAGGAGCTGCAGAGTCACTGATAATTCTCTGTAGGTTCACCACTACGAGCCAATAACACATTACACACTGACAGCTCAGACTGTGGAGGAGAGAGATATAAGTTATAGAAGCTTTATCTTCAGTAGGAACCAATGTGCTTGAGGCTGAGAGCCACAGAGTATAGAGTCGCAAAATACTGAGAGATGGACTGACACATTGTTGGTTTTAGTCTTTTTATGGGGTTTGTTTACAATGAGAAAATATGAAATAAACCCAACACCAGCTTGAGAGACACCACTCTCTGCTCTCTGCTCAGCGATGTCAGTATAAATGATTCCCTCTCTGCTCCACAAACATTAAAAACGAACTTCAGCTCTGGGTCCAAACACATGAGAAATCCTTGGTTTGCACTCCTTCTTCCCACAAGCTGTCATGTTGAGTTTGTCTGGCAAAGTGGAGCCACAAAGAGGCACCAGCAGTGCACGCCTGTCTTTCACTCCAAGGCAACGAAATAAACCCTCTAAGTATTTAGATTTCCAGTATGATCCATCCAGGGCTGCAGAGGACATCAATGCATCACACTCATGTCCATTAGAAAAGCGCTGCCTCACTGGGATGTATAAATGTTAACGTTTATGACATGACTTCTTAATAATCAACAATATCTGCTGCATCTCTAAGCGCTATAAAGGAAGTGGATGAAGGGAGGGGTGTTTGTTCTCGCTATGATTCTAGTCTTCTCTAAATGTCTGATCTACGAAGCGACACAAGAGGAAAAGAGTAACTAAGAGGAGACGATGGTGTTGGGGTTGTATGATACAAATGCTACAGCAGCTCAGCTTCAGTGCTGCAGTACAAAATCAAACACAGCAACAGATAAAAAAAAAATTACAGTTTGATCATCTTATAAAAGAATTGATGAAAATTAAAAAATGACAATCTCAAGGTTCTATTTACATTCAGAGAATGATACGTCAGATCTCATTTCTTTCTCCTTCTTGTCCTCCTCGTGATTCTGTCCTCCTCTCCCTCCCTCGCTCCTCCCTCGCTCCTGTATGGTTTGCTACAAAGGACCGGCTCTCCGTGTGGTTTCTTTATGTATGCATCGTCTGTGTGTGTCTGTGTGTGTCTGTGTGTGTCTGTGTGTGCATAGGAGTGTCTTTCTGTCTATGATGATGTTCTGATCCTGCATTTTCACCTGCTGAGCAAACAGGAGGACGATGGGAGAGGAATGTTTGTGAGGAGAAACAGATGAAGGCCAGATGGACAGAACGACGGAGAACGTGAGGAGGCTCAGCTGGACTCTCTTAAGGCAACAGGAGAGCACGAACAGTCACACACACACACACACAGAGTAACAGTCGCACTTTAAAATCATACTCTAAATATCAACTACGTGACTTTTGAATGCCTCAGTGGTGGTGGTGTGGGGGGGGGGGGTCATGCATCTTCGGTTTGACAGTCACACACACATCAATAAATAGTCAAATCATTCCCAGACGCATGCACACATGAACACAAATAAATATCTCATAAACTGCAGAACCAAAGACACACAGTGGTGATAATGATGCACTAACTGAAAATTAAACATTATTAAAGGTAAAAACATGACGTTAAAGCATCATTCTGGTGGTTTTTGTTCTTGTCACCAAATGTCACGTTTGGATCTAAACCAACGATGAACTGATCTACGGGTCATTGTTGGTATGTAGAAAATCACCAGAATGATCATTTAAATGTTCATGTGGTTGAGACATTTTGGTCACAGATGAAAAAACTTTTCTCCCCTTTGTCTCAGTCTTCATCACATCAGCCATCATCTTCATCCTCCCTCTGTGAAGAGCTATCTGAGTGTGTGTTCTTGTCTGTAGGTGTGTGTGTGTGTAAACTTGGACATCCTGTAAACACTTCACTGTATAAACCTGTGGAATGTACTGAGACTGTGTGTGTGTTGTTGCAGGCAGTGTGTGTGTGTGTGTGTGTGTGTGTGTGTGTGTGTGTGTCTAGCTGGGCCGGTTCAGGATGGTTGACATGGATGGAGCGATGGGAGGAGGGGGGACTGCGTTAACAGGGGAGGCGGGACCGGAGCTCTCGTTGCCGTGGGGAACGGGCCCCCGGCCGCTGTACTGGCCGATGAAGGAGCCGTCCTCGTTAAACTGGATGTCCACGCTGTCTCCGTATTCCGCCAAAGAGTCGTCACTCCCCAGCTTGCTCTCCCCGCACAGAGACGGCTGGCTGTCCGAACGCTTCTCATCTGCATCACTGAAAGACGACAGAGAGACAAACTGTCAGACGTTTGCTGCGTGGAGGCTGACGTGAACGCCTCCACCTTAGTTACTGCTGCTACACCTGCCAATCTTTCCCTTCTAGCTTGGTGCTGAAGGCCAGTATACTCCAACACAACGGCTTGTCGGACCGTCGCTTAGCTTCGGAACCCTCCTTGTTTCCAGCGTCTATCAACTTTCCAAAACCAACACTTCAGCATCACAGCCAAGACTGACCGGCTGTGTGGAGGCAAGACGGGAGACAAACAACCGAAGCTGTGGGAACATGTTTCAAGCGGGATCCCAGTTGAGCTCTTCTCCTGAGATTCCCTTACCCTTACCCGACCCAACCTGAACGGACCCGACCCAACCTGACCTTACTCGATCTGACTCAACCTGACCTGACCCAACCTGACCTTACCCAACCTGACCTTACCCGACCCAACCTGAATGGACCTGACCCAACCTGACCTTACCCAACCTGACCTTACCCGACCCAACCTGAACGGACCCGACCCAACCTGACCTTACTCGATCTGACCCAACCTGACCTGACCCAACCTGACCTTACCCGACCCAACCTGAATGGACCTGACCCAACCTGACCTGACCCAACCTGACCTGACCCAACCTGACCTGACCCAACCTGACCTTACCCAACCTGACCTTACCTGACCCAACCTGAATGGACCTGACCCAACCTGACCTTACCCAACCTGACCTTACCTGACCTTACCCGACCCAACTTGACCTGACCCAACCTGACCTTACCCGACCCAACTTGACCTGACCCAACCTGACCTTACCCAACTTGACCCGACCCGACCCAACTTGACCTGACCCATCCTGCGTCTCAGAGGGTTTATAGTTGTAACATGCAGGTCCTCTACCATCTGCAAGGGCTGCGTCACCCTCCGCACCCCCACTTCCTACGACCTTGTGCTCAACTGACTGCGACACTGTGAACGTCCTCCTGGACAGACAGTCTGAAAATGTGTGACATTATTCTCGTATTTAAACGATGTAACATCTTCCCCCATGACACCGACTTTTCACTCTGCCTTTGAGTGTAGTTGTTCAGAGTAACTAAGAACAGTTGGCAAACCCCAAAAGTCCTTGATTCAACTATTTACAGAAAGGATGAGGAAGAAAGCAAGGAGTATCCTGGCAGAGAGCTGCCATCCTCTATTCAGCCGCTCCGAGTCCCTCTGCAACTGAAAATGTATTTAAGAAGTCTTCATCCCAAAGTACCATCAATACTCTCAACTCTGCAGAGTGACTGATGAGATTCAGGCCACAGACATTAAGTGTTTTTAAAGTGTAATGTGACCTTCAGACTGCTTCATTTTGTCTCTTGTAAGAATCAGATGAATTGTGGTTTCATGTCGTGATGAGTTGAAGACAGTTTTCCACCCTGGTGGACAATAAATATTTCTTCTCATCTATTTTTAAGACTTTTGATTTTTGATGTGGTCGGACACACGTCGTATGAACTACTTCTGATTGAGCCTCATGCAGTTTACAATAATAATTTACCGTCTCTTCAATCCGCCTCCTCCTCCGCCCTCCACTTTACTCACTGCAGACATGTTCACCTCGTTCTTTACTGATAAGGTCTCTGCCATCAGTAAGCAGTTCTCTGAGCCTGACTAAGTCAGTCTGCAGCTAACAGGGACAAACTCTCCTCATTCTCCCCTCTGACTGAGGAAGAAGTCTCCAAAATTCTGCTGGACTCTCATCCTACTACCTCCCCACTGGACCCAATATCATCCAACCTGCTACAGACCATTTCCCTACAGACCAGTTTCACTCCTGCCCTTCCTGTCAAAAGTACTTGAGCACACAGTCTTTAACCAAGTCTCTGAACTCCTTTCTGCCAACAACCTGTATGACGTGAATCAGTCCGGCTTTAAGCAGGGTCACTCTACTGAGACTGCACTCCTGTCGGTTATGGAATCACTGTCAGGATGATCTCAGGATCCGCCCTCCGCTGGTTCATGTCCTGCCTGTTAGGGAGATATTTTAGAGTATCTTGGAGGGGAGAAGTGTCCAAACTGCACCACCTCACTTGGCGCAATCATCAACTCCCATGGTTTCTCATACCATTGCTATGCTGATGACATCCAGCTCTTCCTGTCATTCCCGCCTTAGGACCACACAGTCTCAGCTTGGACCTCATCATGCCTTGTTGATATATCACAGCATGGATGAAAGACCAAGCTCCTTGTCATCCAGCCAGTCCCTCCATACAATAAAACATCAGCATCCAGCTCTAATCAACCAACTCATGCCCACAAAGTCTGCCTGACGCTTGGGTGTCATGATCGATGGTCAACTAACCTTTAAGGTTCATGTGGCCTCAGTCATTCGGTCGTGTTGGTTTGTCCTGTACAACATCAGGAAGATCAGACTCTACCTGTCTGAGCATGCAGCACAACTCCTGCTACAGACCCTCGTAATATCACGCATTGACTACTGCAACTCGTTACTGACAGGCCTCCCTGCATGTAATTTCAAACCTTCTGATCTGACCGTCTGATCTTCAATCAGCCCAAATCAGCACACATCACCCTGCTGTTCATATCCCTCCTCTGGCTCCCAGTTGCTGCCCGCATCAAATTCATAACCCTGACACTCACTTAAAAAACAGCAACTAAAACAGCTCCCGCCTACCTGAACTCCTTCATTCAGGTCTACACTCCCTCCTGCTCACTACGCTCTGCCAATGAAAGGCGCCTGGTACCACAACAGGACCCTAAATCACTAACTAGACTCTTCTCTGTAGTTCCCCGGTGGTGGAACAAAACACAAAGCAAAACAAAACAAAACAAATCTGCCTCTATGCACTCTCTGCATTGCCTCGGTGCACCACCTGTTGGCATCTACGTCCTATCAGACTCTATCTTAAGCTTTATGGCTCTTACTCACACTGTCTCCTGACTAGATACATGCTTGTGTTGTATCAGTCTCAGATGTACGTCGCTTTGGATAAAAGCGTCTGCTAAATGAAATTGCAAATTGTAAATTGTAAATCTGAAATTTGTGGTAATTTTTTGAAAAATGGTTCCTTGATTTCAGACATAGGCAGACAAAAGTAGAATCACATGACAACTGTCCAAGCAGACCTGCGAACTCTGTTAGCTGGTTGAAGGATTTGTCTCCAGCTGACTTCTAAATCATGAAACTGAAAGATATTGTGGGAAAATAATATATAATATAACAAACCATAAGGCATAAAACTGACCTCTGTGTTGCTTGTCCCAATGTGTTTTTCTTTAGTAAAAAGGTTTAAGCTGTTTGGATCATTATTAGTTAACTACTGCAAAACCACCCATAACTAAAATATACAATTTAGTTGCATAAATTCTATAATACTTGTAAAAGTCATATCCACACCTACTATCATATATCATATAATACAAAAGCTAATTAGTTAACTCATGTGACGTTCACGGTTTAAGTTTGATTTGTCAAATGTTTATCACATGTACATTTTTAGTCTGAATTTAAATTCTCAAAATAACCACAAAATACCAACAAAAACACAAAGTGATATAAAAAACACAAAAAAGATATCAGAAGAATTATTAAAAAGAATAAAAATAAGAGTCATTCTTCTTTTCCAGGGTATTTCTTATTAGCATGCCTAAAAATGACAAACAAAAAACTCCAGCAAGCTTCAGTTACATAACGAAGCCACTGGTTGATGCTCCATCACAACACAAACATGCATCTGAGAGCTAAAGACGGGGTTGACTTGCTCACCTCTCCAGGGATCTGCAGCATTAAAGGAAGATAAAAAGGAAAGGAGAGCTGGGAGCGTTAGAGCTGTCTGCTAAAGTCAAGCTAGCAGCTAAAAATGTTTGTGCAAATTACAGGTTTCATTCTAAAACTTGAACACACAGGAAAAGATTTAAAACCTCATAAAATGGCAAACTTGTACACAACAAAATCATCCACATAATATATTCAATATATAACAGTATGATAATAATAATAATAATAACAGTATTTCATTTAGAAATGGAAAGACTCAGAGATGTTTTGATGTTACAAACGCAGGAAACCATGAGTCAGATGATTAATAGCACCTGAATAACATTAAACTGACAAATCTCTTCTTCTTTGTCCTCTTTTGAGTCAGCAAACAACAAACTGCATCACAGCCGACATCTGCTGAAGACTGAATAAATCTTTCCTGTATTATGTAAACGACAGCTGTGTGATCGGCTGTATTAACATTTAAAATTAGGTTATAGATGAAGTTATAGATTAAGTTATAGTTCTCTGCACTACAGTGATAAAATAACTTTAAATCATAGTCTGATAAAATCAACATAAATCCAGTTTAATGACAAACACCATATATAATATATATCATATATAATCCCAGTTGATGTGTTTGTTTTCCTGCAATGTTCAGTTTCAAAAAAATCACTTTTCACTTCAGTTTTTGCACAAATTAAACAAACAATATATAATTTGGTAGATTGTTCTTATGTGGTGATGAGGAGGTTGTTTAGACTCATAAACTGATCAACCTAACATCTTACGATGATGATGTACATTAGTGCCGCTTGAAAGTTTGTGAACCCTTTAGAATTTTCTGTATTTCTGCATAAATGTGTCCTAAAACTAGATAAAGTGAAACCAGTATCTGGTGTGACCCCCTTTTGCAGCAATAACTTCAACCAAACGTTTCCAGTAACTGTTTATCAGCTCTGCACATCAGCTTGGAGGAGTTTTAGCCCGTTCCTCCTCACAGAACAGTCTCAACTCAGGGATGCTGGTGGGCGTCTTTGCATGAACAACATGCTTCAGGTCCTTCCACAGCATTTCTACAGGATTAAGGTCAGGACTTTGACTCGGCCGTTCCAAAACATCATCTTTCTTCTGCTCTAACCGTTCTTTGGTGGAACGACTCAGAACTCACAGCTCCATCAATGATTGCAAGCTGTCCTGGTTCAGAGGCAGCAAAGCAGCCCAAACCATGATACCACCACCATGTTTCACAGATGGGTTCAGGTTCTTACGCTGGAATGCAGTGTTTGCTCATCACCAAACAGAACGCTTCTCATTCAAGCCGAAAAGTTCGGTTTTGGTCTCATCCATCCACAGAACATTGTTCTAATCACCTTCTGGCTCCACGTGGTCTTTAGTGAACCGTGGACGGCAGCAATGTTCTGTTTGGAGAGAAGTAGCTTTCTCCTTTTATCTCTGCCATGAACACCATTGATGTTCAATGTTCTCCTGATGATGGACTCATCAACATCGACTGTAGCCACTGCAGGAGACGCCTTTAGTTTCCTAGACTTGAGTGTCATCCCATTGATTGAAACACGCGACTCTAATTTCCCCTTCAAATTAATTGATAATCCTCGAGCTTCACATACTTCTGCCTCCCACACATATGTAACATTACATCATTTTCCTCTATAATTAAATGAACAAGTGTAAGATTTTTGTCTCATTTGTTTAACTGATGTCTCTTTGTCTAGTTTTAGGACTTGAATGGAAATCTGATCATGTTTTAGGTCACATTTATACAGAAATAGAACAAATTCTATTCTGTATCTCTCTCTCTCTCTATATATATATATATATAATAGGCATAATAATAAATAAATGCATGTGAGAAAAGACCAACCTGTACTCTCCAAAAGTTTCATCCTTCATGGGCCGAGCCTCAGAGTCCACCTCCTTGTCTTCTTTGTCCTTCACTGTAGGGAAAACCTCAACGTCAGTCGTTGTTGGTGAGAACAGTGTGCATGTGAGTGTGTTGTTTTTATAGCATCCGTCTGTCTTGCCTGCATATTTGCCGCCCTTGCTGCGTTTAATAAGGCAGAGAATGAGCAGTATCAGCACCAGCAGCACGATGGCGCTGATGAGTCCGATCAACCAACCCTGGGTGGCAAATCCACCGGCCACCTCCGACGGCACTGAGAGACACGGAGAGATCGTCAGCAACACGAGGAAACGATTCACACTGAAGATGTTCATGCAGCTGCTTTTTAACGGATCCAACATACTAACAATTATTGTGTATGTGTATCTTATTATCTTATTTTATTATTGTGTGTGTGTGTGTGTGTGTGTGTGTGTGTGTGTGTACCTGGTCCTCTGGTCCATGTCACATCTTCCCAGTGAGTCTTGTTTCCATGTATGATCTTAAGACGGTACTGAGTTCCTGGTTGGAGGCCTGTCAGCGAATAGAAACCCTGCGTGGAGTTCAACACCTCTGACTCCTCCCACTGATCCCCAGCTGCAACACACACACACACACACACACACACACACACACACACACACACACAGTAAATTTGTTTGTCTTCATCATATTTCTATCAAACTGTTTTGTCGTCTATTATTCTGCTTTAGGTGGATCAATACATCTAACAGTCATGATAATAATGAGGCAGGTAATTAACTGTATAATATCTACAGTTAATTATTGATAACCCTGCAGCCTCTCACCGCTCTTCCGGAGGTAGTGGATGTGGAAGCCGTGGTTCCTGTCTCGCTCTCCCGGCACCCAGCTCAGGTTGAGGGATGTGTTACTGGGAATTATGGTGATGTTGGATGGAGGAACTGGGGGAAGAGAGAGACAGGTGGAGGTAAAGTTGGAAAGATGTAAACGAAGGAGAACGTTAAGGAATAAAAGACTGCACGTGATGGTAGAAACCATGTAAACCGTCATCTCACCTCCGTCCAGCAGGGTGGCGCCCCTGCGTGTGATGGGAGGTCCGTCCCCGGCGCTGGTGCGTGCTATCACTTTGAAGATGTAATGGCTGCTGGGGTCCAGAGAGTCCAACATAATGTAAGTCATACTGGGATCGCTGATGATCTCCATCTGCACCGGACTGTCTCTGCTCTCCACCTCTGCAGAGGAAACAAACCAGTGTTTCCAGTCATCTGATGAAAAGTCACACAAAAACTTTCTCCACCAAACATCTTGAATGTCCTTAAAGGATCATTCTGATGATTTTCTATATTTGTCTTCATGTTTGGATCCAAACCAACAATGAACTGATCTACTAACAAGTATTGTGTGTGTATCAAAGCTGATATATCTTATTAAAAACACGTCAGTGAGTCTCACCGCTGCACTGGGTCACACAGAAACGGCTCCAAAGACTAATAACAGCATCATGTTTTCAGTCTCCAGAGAGTAGTTCTGTGTAGTAGTTCTTAGAGAAGATATATATATAATGTAGTACAAAGTCAATACATTGTGATATGTAGCACAATGAGCTACTGGAGCTCATAAAAAATAAGAAAATCCTTTAAAGTAAACCAACAGATTTTTGGCCACTTGGAAAAATATCCGTGGTATCCCGGGATTAAGCTTGTGGTTTTAATCCGGACTAAACAAACGAGATATAATTTATATTATTAGCTTCAGAGGAGCCGGTTACCTTCAGACAGAGTCAGGCTAGCTGCCCTGCCATTTCCTGTCTATTTGCTAAGCTAACTGGTATCAATCTTTATGCCAAATGATTCTACTACAATATTGTCAAATGAAACAATAACATCAGAAAATGAGAACAAAACATTATTCACTCATTAATTACCCGCTGTTCTGTGATTAAACTCTAATCTCATATATGGGAGAATTCTGGCTAAAGAGTGAGATATCCAGTTATTGTCAGACTTTACCCTGCTGGTACTGCACCACGTATCCCAGCAGGATGCCGTTGGTTTCAGCCGGAGGCGTCCAGTAGAGCGTCAGAGACTTCTCCGATGGACTCTCGAACCTCAGTGATGCAGGAGGGCCGGGAGCTAACAGACACAAAGCACACGCATTCACATTTATCCAGATTACAGATATGTTATTGTGTTTATGCAGGTGACCGATCGTACTCACCTCCCTCTGGGGTGTTGAAGTGGTGCGCTGGGGAGGGGGGGCTCTCTCCTTTGCTGTTGAAGGCGGTGACGGACAGCTCGTACCGAGAGAACAGTTGCAGCCCGGTCACCTCCTCTGAAGTCTTCATGCCATGAACGACCACCACCTTACTCCACTCGTCTTTCTCCTTCCCTCGCTCCTGTCCTCTCTCCCGCCTCCTCTCTTCCTCGTGATGATGCTTCCCGAGGGACCTCCGGCCCCGGGCCCCCGGCACACCCAACCTCCTGATGTAGATCTGACACAGAGGCAGAGGGAAGTAAACACATGTGGAGTGGATGCGTAGTATGACTAATCCTTTGCTTCGTGGGTTACAAGTAGAGCTGAAAACCACAGCTGCAACGATCGGTTAGTTAATCATTGATCAATTATTGACAGTTTTCAGCTATGCTCCAGCTTCTCAAATGTGAAAGTTTGCTGTTTTTCGTTGTCATATGTGACATAAATTGAACATCAGAGGTTTCGCAGACTGAAGGCTGTATTTCATCACTACTTTATAACATCTCATAGATCAATCAGCCCTGGCTGAAATGATTAGTCAAATAATTGATAGTTGATAGAGAGAAAACTAATGGACAACTATGTTGATTATCAATTAATAGTTTAAATTATTTATGGAGCTAAATGCTAAAAACATTCTCTGAATGTGCTGTTCAGTCAGTATGAGGTGGCTGATGGCTGGATCGTTAGTAAGATAACAAAAAGCAATGTGACCTTTGCTGCAGGAGACTGTCACATCCTGTGTGGACTTTGTTTGTTTTTTGGACTCTGTGTTTTTGTGTTGTTTGGGGTTTCCTGTGTTACACGTCTGTCAGGTCCTTCTGGTTGTACGGTCTTGCTTGTTATGGTTTGGGTGGTGGGTTTAGAGGACTGTTGTGGGCTTCAGTTTATGTAATTCTTATGCTGGGTTCTGATTTAGAGTATTGTGTTTTCTGTTACTCTGTGTTTCCCTCGTGTGTTCGTGTGCTCCTCCTCACACCTCTGCTGTCACCTTCACACCTGCCCTCCATCAGTCTCATCAGCCCTGCTCGCCGTGTCTTCTCAGCCTATCAGCTGCCCAGTGTCTTAGTTTAGTTTGTATTTAAGGTCTGGTTTTCAGTTGAGTTTTGTTGGATCTGAGAATAAAGAAGGTTTACTTCAACCCTGCATTTGGGTCCGTTCCTGCTACTGCTGACAGGAGACCGCTGTTGTTTCACTGGTGTTTACATGCAAGTCACCGCAGCCCAACCATGATCTTTCCCTCACCCTAACCAGGTGGTTTTGACCAGACCTTAACCACAGCGTTGTCAAACCATAAAACATCATTATTTTCAAAAACGGTTGTTCTTCTGATCCCCATCCGTCCTCTAGAGGGCGCTGCTATTTTTCACTATTTTCTGACTTTTTATGGACGAAAATGATTAGATGAAAAATAATCAATAGATTAATCAATATTAAAATAAAGGGTTAGTTGCAGCCATAATTGCAAGCATGCTTCATCTGTCACAAAGCTGCTGCGGTTATCATTGATACATTCAGAGAAATCCGACCTCTGCTGCGGTTGCAAAACCTCTTAATTTGTTATTTCCAACAGAAAATGTTTAAATGTCTATCTGGACATTATGAGAGACAACCATGCTGATGTCTGGATATCTCCTGTAGTGAAGTCAAAAACTCTGACAGTTATTGCCATTTAAATGAATTTAAATAAAGTTATTGATTAATAACTTTAAGGATATATATATATTTTAGGGGCATTTTATTAGTGATAGCAGAAAGATAACGGGGACGAGGAGTTGTTACATGAATAACCTCTTCTGGGTCATTTAAAGATGTTATGTATCAAATCTGATGAAGGTTGGATGAAATTTCTGACGGGTGGTGAAAATCGGCCTTAAACCAAAGAATATGATACACCTCTCAAATGTGAGATTTGGGTGATGAACATGAATGGTATGACATTTGCAGCAACTGCTGAATAATGTCGAGAGATTTGAAGGACTTAAACAATTTAAAAACTTCGATTGTTTCTACTAGACCCAGAGTAGATCATATATACTTGGTTTTAAAGATTCTGCAGCCTGCTGGAAATGAGGACACGCTGGTATATCCATCAGTTCTGGATTAAGGTTCATTTAAGGTGCATTTTGTGGTCTGTCCAAAGCTTTATATGTTTCCAGCTTCAAGTTCCTGGATGTCTTTGTTCATCAACTCATCCAGACTCATCTCATCTGAGAACACTTAAAGCTCAGCTGTCGCCACAGATTTGGGTGAACTTGTATTGGTGCTCTGTTGGGAACATACTGACTGACACACAGCATCACAGTGTGGTACAGGAATTACCATAGATACATGTCCCAGCTATTAGCAGCCTTTCAGGCTTGTTATAGGCTATATAACATTATATATATTGTTGATATACCTACCTTGTGGTGTCTAATATTAACCTCAGCATGTATGTTAAAACACAGAGAGGTCTGTAGTGAACTGGGATTTTGGGGTTGATACCGTTTGTTAAACAGATTTGGTGAAAAATTTAACATTTTTTAACCACTTGAGAATTTATTAAAAATGGTCAAAAATCCTTCCAAAATGCCACATTAAGACACCAAAACCTTGAAGAACCACAGAAAAACTTTTGACATTTGGAGATTTCTGTAAGAATTGCATTTTTCAGTGATTGGATGGTGAATACTTCTGTTGTGGAAATTGCTCAGAAATCCCCTTATTGTAAATATATTAAGGAAAGCCAATCATGCTCTGAACACCTTCAGTCTCTAGTTTGTGGTTGTAAAGTTTCATGAAGCTGTGATTATCCTCAAGGTCACTATAGGTCATTTTATACAGTGAGGTTAAGTTTCAAAAAATGGTCTCACTACAGTGAAATGGCTACTATGGGGACTAACATCATCACACATGAATATAGTTTCCAGTCAGACCCAGTTTGTACAATTTCAAGATTGTTTAGTGACCCCAGTATGCAGAAATACACCGTACACCACCATTCAAATACACCAATTTTAGATTAGCCAAAAATAACATTTATATTACTATATTATAATTATAAACTGCATGGGACTAGTATAAAGTGGGCATGTCTGTAAAGGGGAGACTTGTCTGTAAACCATAGAACCCATTTTCATTCAGATATCTTGAGGTCAGAGGTCAAGGGACCCCTTTGAATATGGCCATGCCAGAGCATTATTTAGCCACCATAGTCAGTATAATGGAGCCTGTTTCATAGGATGCCAGTATTTCACCCTAGCTTTAAAAGCTACAGTCAGTGATGTTGGTCGAGGACGTCGGTGTCCTGGCTGAGTTTAAGATCCATACATGCGGTTTTGACTGCGGCCACTGGGGGGGTTTAGTGAGCCTGTGGGGGCATGTATGTACATTTCTTTTATGAATGTGTAAGTGAAAGGATGAGGTGGAAGCACACTAATGATTGTGATATCCATGTGAAATATGCTTTTGTATTTTTAATATTTATTTATTATTTTTCAGAGTTGCATTGTACTTTTTATACTTTGGCTTCATCTTTGTAAGTGAGCCCTTTATAGCCCTCTTGTTTCTGTGTTTGGGTGGGTGGGAGTAGGGGTTCGGTTGTACAGCACTGATGTTACATGCAAAATAAAAAAACAAAGAAATTTGGCCTCCTCTGTTTTTTAAATATCCTGCTAGCTAACACACTAACTGTGACAAGAAGCGTAACCTCATTATCATTAAAAAGTCAGAATATTGTTGTGACATGAGCCGACAGAGAGCTATAAGAACCGCTACCTTGTATCCCCTCAGCAGACCTCGGACCCTCTGGGCTTCGTTCCACGTCACTCTGACTGTGCTGTTCATCACGGTCGCTTTAACTCCGCTGGGAGGCTCCTCAGGCTCTGAGAGACACATGAGAAGACATTTAGCATCATAATCATAACGTAAATCTACAATAACTGAACATATTTCTTCAGCCACTTGAGGGCAGAAGAAACAAGCTGTAAACAAAATATTGACATATCATCTTTTAAGTTGACATGTTGAACATGTTAGCAAACAGCTGCTTATTTATGGAGCAACATTATCATTCATGCAGAGTTCCAGGTTTATCGCAGCCTCACAGATTTAAGCTCTTATTATCTACAAAGTCCCTCCATCACAGTATTTCAGGCTGTGTTGCAGGAAAGACTGAAACAGGTGACGTACTGTCCTCTCCGGAGTGTCCGATCTCAGGTTCTGGTGGAGGACCGTCTCCCAGTGAGTTGACGGCCTGGACTTTGATCTCGAACGGTGTGTATGTTCCTGTTCCGTTTACCAAGAAGGGCGGCGACCTGACGTAGCTGTGGTTCCAGTGTACACCCTTGCCCCCGGCCTCCCGCCATGACACCTTGTACTGGAATCCCTGGCCGCTATGTAAGCGCTTGTGCATCTCCTACAAAGACACAAGGAAACAATGGATTTAGATTAAACTGGGTGGCATACACACAGCAGAGCATGCAGACTGAAGTACTCACATCCCACGTAATGATCAGAGTCCCTGGATCTATGGAGTCACTGCGCACACCTGTGGGGTTACTGCCAGGAACTACAAGAAGGAACAGAAGCATTAGATCTTAACTGAGACAGCTTTACTGGGAATCTCCTCACAACATTGACTGTACAGTGTCGCTCACCAGCAGGGGGCGTGCTGTGGAAGTCTGAAGACTCGCTGGGCTCGCTGGGGCCCAGCTCGTTGACCGCGATGACCCGGAAGCGGTAGGTACAGTAGGGGTGGAGGGTCAGCTGCAGGCTGTTGACATCTCCAGAAACTCTCTTCAACTCCTCCCAACTCCACTTCCCCTCCTCCGAGTGCTGCTCCTCTCTGCTCTGCACGATGAACCCTGACAGCACACCATGAAGCCAAATATCAGGACCATGTTGCTCAATCCCAGCGCAAACAGAAAACATTACAGCACGGAGAATATCCAACAGCTGAGGTTGATGGGAGAGTTTACAGGTATTTGATCATAAACCAAAGTATTGGACAAATCACATTTTGACTTGTTGATGGATAGGAAGAGGTCACCTAAATGATTACAGTTCATCCTTAGGACCACATGAATGTGTGAAACAACTTCCATGGCGATCCAGCCAGTAGATGCAGAGATATTTCTGTGTGTTGGGTACCTGTGACGGGGCTGTTGTGTGAGTGTCCGGGGATCCAGCTGAGAGTGAGGCTGTAGTCGTCCACCTCAGACAGAGACAGATCTTTGGGAGGGTCCGGCCGTGCTGAGGGTCCAACACAAACCCGTTAGTCTTCACTGAGAGAAGCTTTTTCTTTCATAGAGTTTCAACAACTCAAGTCAAGTCATTTTTATTTGTATAGCCCAATGCTTTACAGCCTGTAATACAACATCCTCTGTGCTAAAACCCCCAAAACTCCCTAAAACACTTTAACAAGGAAAACATGTTAGAAAGCTCAGGAAGAGCAACAGAGGAGGATCTGTGCTGTGTGTACAAAATAGAACAAACATCACAGAGTACAGCATGGAACAGCACAACAAAATTATAAAGCATTTATTATATATATATATATATATATATATATATAATATATATGAAGTGGTGGAAGAAGTACTGAAATCATTTACTGCAGAGTAAAAATACTCCATTACAAGTAAAAGTCCTGCAGTAAAGATACATAAGTATTATGAGCTTGATGTAGTTAAAGTATTGCAGTAAAAGTACATAAGTATTATGAGCTTGATGTAGTTAAAGTATTGCAGTAAAAGTACATAAGTATTATGAGTTTGATGTAGTTAAAGTATTGCAGTAAAAGTACATAAGTATTATGAGCTTGATGTAGTTAAAGTATTGCAGTAAAAGTACATAAGTATTATGAGCTTGATGTAGTTAAAGTATTGCAGTAAAAGTACATAAGTATTATGAGCTTGATGTAGTTAAAGTATTGCAGTAAAAGTACATAAGTATTATGAGCTTGATGTAGTTAAAGTATTGCAGTAAAAGTACATAAGTATTATGAGCTTGATGTAGTTAAAGTATTGCAGTAAAAGTACATAAGTATTATGAGCTTGATGTAGTTAAAGTATTGCAGTAAAAGTAGTGGTTTGGTCCCTCTGACTGATATATTATTATATATGACATCATTAGATTATTAATAGTGAAGCATCAGTGTTAGAGCAGCATGTTACTGTTGTAGCTGCTGGAGGTGGAGCTAGTTTACACTACTTTATATACAGTTAGCTAGTTTAGTCCAGTGGTTCCCAACCTAGGGGTCGGGGCCCCTCCAAAGGGTCAGCAGATAAATCTGAGGGGTGGTGAGATGATTAATGGGAGAGGAAAGAAGAAAAAACAAAGTTCTGATACACAAATCTGTTTTCAGTTTTTGGACTTTTTCTCTAATCTTTGATTTTTGCTGAAATATTGGATCATTTGAACATTTATTGAAATGAAAGCATGTGAGAAGTTTAGAGGGAAAAATCACTATTTGGTGGAGCTGTTAACAACTCATAGACATGTGAAATGTGACCCCGACTACACACACACACACACACAGTGACGTACCGACTACAGTGATGGAGCCGCTCGCTGTCACATGGTCCAGGTCAGTGATGACCTCACAGGAGTAAGACGCCGTGTCGTCTGATTGGACGTCTGTCACTTTCAAGGCGCCGTTCTCAAAGATAGTGACTCTAAACACACACACACATCCCTTCGTTAGCTTCCTGTCACTTCCAGCATACAAACGTTAACTGTATGAGCTCCGAGCTACAAACACGTCCTCTTATTTAGCATTTTTCTGTTTTCTGACATTTTGTTAACTAAATAAAATCGAGAAAATAATCAGCAGATTTATTGATAATGAAAGAAATGAAAGAAGTTGCAGTCCTACTTTTAACTGACTTGTATGATTTTATATCTCCTGAATGATTTTTAAATAATTTATTAATTTCATGTCATTTATCTGGTTTAACTGGTTCTCTCATGTCCTCAGTTTGAGCACTTTGTTAAGAAACCAGCACACATGTATGATATGACTGTATATGAACGTGTTGTATTGTTGCTGTGGAGGGAAACACGTTTACTTGTCGTCTGGTGAGGATTCCTGCAGTTTGTGTCCATCTTTCCTCCAGACGATCTGGGATCTGTTCAGCCGAGGGTCTTTGTAGAAGAGACAGTCCAGCAGAGCGTCTCCTCCTCTGGGCGTTCGCACGTCCTGCGGCCTTGTCAGTATCACCGTCCGGTCTGACGGGAGCAGGAAGACACGGCGCCGCATGTTGTTATTAACACCACTCGTCACTGATGTTGGTAAACTACACTTTCATGTCATCATTCTCATTCAGACAGACAGAAGACTGTAAGATGCTTCTATTTCATGTTGCAGTTCAGTAGCACACAGTAGACAATTCCCATCCCGGACCATTTCCTCCTGTCGTTTTCTGATAAAAACTACAATGAGCAGCTGTTTTAGGAAATTACTGAGACCTTAACCGTGTCTGAGGTGTTTTTAAAGATTTACGTCTTCATTAGGAAGCAATAAGCTCAGAGCTGAGAGCCACAGACTGAATAGAAATGTAGAATGACAGCAGGTTGTTGCTGATGACTCACTGAAGACCTCCAGATGAGCAGTGATGGAGATGTTTTTGTCCTGCACTGAGCAGGTGTACGCTCCTGCGTCATCGTGACCGACGTCGGACAGCCGGAGCGTCCCGTTGGTCAGCAGGGAGATACGAGGGTCCGACAGCAGAGGCCCCGTGTCCTCGCCCTCCCTGAAGAGAACAAACACAAAGATAGTCACCGTATTGATCCTGACATACATGAATCAGACGTGTCACTGCTGCTCTGTTCAAACCGGGTCCTTCAGCATTTATTCCAACATCCCAGTGACTCCAGCAGGGGGAGTGTGGTGTGTTTACTGGCTGATCACTGATCATGACAGACAGAAGAGATCAATACAGGACGAGCCGGAGAGGAGAGACGAAGGATATCTGTTAAACACAATGAGCATAATGGCCTGTAAAGCTGAAAAAGCAAACATTTAGACCTTGTTTATCTGACAGTGAACATGCAAAGAAACGTGACTAATGTGAAAAACTAAAACACATAACCTTCATTATATAGAGATGGATGAATCAACTCGTCCATCATGGATTTACTGAGACACATTCATCAACAAACAAATAACAACAATAACAAAAATAAATCAACAAACTCACATAATGACTATAAACAAATATGAATGTAATATATAAAAGCTTAGAATCACAAGTCTGAACATAACATCTACATTTATGCATCAGTTCATGTCAGTTTAAACATGATGCAGATCTAAGAGTTATTTTTCTTTCCCCTTTTCAAAGTTTTGGAAATATATTCAGAAAACATAAAAACATTATAAAGTATAAAGCTCCAAACCTGAATCTGTAATGTTTGATAAAAACACACCTCATCCACAGATCCTCTCTGTTCCAACGTAGCTGTTCTTTGAAACAAGTTAATAAAATACATATTTTTACATTTTAATATTTATTGAACTGTTATATTATGGTGTAAATATCCTCTGCTACACTAGCAGCTATGTCAGTCTGCATGTTTTACCTTTATCACTGAAATTGCTTTCTAACAGCCTTGATGTGTATATATTTACTCTCCTTCAACATGGAAATCTGTTAAAAAATAATCATTTAACAACAAAAATACCAGAAGCAACTAAAAACAACATGCGTGTAATCTCAAAATACAAAAATATTACAGAGGACACGACCTCAGTGTCCTCAAAGCTGCGTCAAGTAACGTCTCGTCATTTAATATGTGAGGAGTTACAAACATCAGCATATTAATATTATTCATAAAAACACTGCATGGTTCACAGACCAGAGGTTGAAGCACAGACACTGATCCATGTCAGTGACTCTGAGCAGGTAACAGACTCTTTTAAGACTCTAAAACGAGACTTTATACTTCAGTGATCTTGTCTCATGAATTAAATGAGTATTAGCATTGATGTCCATGTTAAAAGAGAAAGAAATGGAACGTCAACACTGAAGACCTGTGGTCGTATTTATCGAGCTTCTCTCCAAACACTAGCAGCTAACACACAAGTCTGCTGGCTGGTTTAACAAGTACAGGAGCCACGAAATGGAGTTAGCTTGCCGCTAACTCTACAGAAAGGAGTGACCTGGGCCCTCTGCACGACTGGAGTGCTGTCTCCCCAGCAACGCCTGCATCTTTCAGCTTCAGAGCCAAAGCCTCCTCAGCCTGACTCACCCACGGATTCACCGGCTACAAAGCAGGACACCACAAAGCATCTCTTCCTTCATGGACTGGTAACAACTGGGCATAGCCTAGCAACACAGTGAAGCATAGTACGGCTAAGCAAGAATGTTTAACTCAAACAATGTACTGTACGTGTATTGATTTGGTTAAGGTTATACATTGAACTGTCCTTGTTGCTTATAGTCAGGTTACTGCATAGCCACACCGCTAGGTTAATGTTAGCATGCTTAACACATGTTACATCCAGTAACTAGGCCTTGCATGCAACTAACACCATTTTAACCTGGCACTTTTAGCATACACCAGTTGGCCTTGAATAGAGAACCACACAGTTAAGAGGTTAAAACCTAGTTTGGCAAACTTTGGTTCAGGCAGCACATGTGGTTCAAGACACCACATGGTCTGGCCTTTTATCTCTGTAGTTCCCTTTATCAGCCAAAGTGTCGGCATGCCATGTGCTCAGTCACCAGGTGACTGCAGCCATCTTGCTATTGTCTTCCCTACACACACACACACACACACACACACACACACACTCACACATTCACACTTGTATATAGGTACACTTAGCTAGATTAGTATTGTGTGTTGCTTTTACCCTTTTGTTAAATAAATGCTTTTGGATATACCTGTTGTCTGTTTTAATGTTGCACAAGAATGAGTTTTGCCAACCTCTGCTCTGTAAAGAACTCCAAATCCTTCAACCTTAACTAGCTATTGATATGGTGATTTCGTTTATAGTTATTAACTAATTTATAGTTATTATTTAATTGTTAATCAAAGTTCCAAATTCATAGATTAGTACACTTTGAGACTGAATTGACTATCTTTTTCCCTGAGTCCAGGGTGGTGCCCCGTTATTATTAATTCTGATTAATAATTTTATTGATTTTAATAATTAACAATTATCTTTGATAATCATTAAATATTGCTGATAGCCAAATTTGTAGCCACGGCCCAACAACAATAATTGTTAGTTGCAGCCTTAGACTCCAAAGCTGTGAATCTGAACACCAACGTGTGGAGGTGGAGGAGCTGGTCTCAGGTGTACCGGTGATCACATGATGCGTCCTTCATAAAGAGAGCTCAGTCAGCCTATTGACTGTAGATAAATCCATCTAAAAGATCAATACATGACATGATTGCTGCCTTTCTCGACTTTGTTGTGGAGAATATTGATTCTGTAAAGGCAGAGCAGTGCAGGAGGAACACCTGATTCCTTTTATTCGCTAATGTTCACAGCTCGTCTCTGCCCCCAAGTGGCCAAAAATCACTTACTGCAGGTTTATGTACATGCTGGGATGTGTGTGTGTGTGCATGTGCGTATGTGTGTGTGTGTCTCACCATGTGACGTGTGGTCGCGGCGAGCCGAAGGACTCACAGTGCAGCTCGATGTCTCCGCCCTCAGTGACTCTGTACACGACTCCATCAGACGACAGGATCTGAGGAGGCAGCTCTGACACACACAGGACACAAATACACATCATTACTCATCAATTAGTACAAAAACAAAGGTTAAAGTCTTATTTTGTTTTGTGCAAACAAAATGAAAAACAATAAATAGTGAAATTAAACACAACAGAGAGAACAAACAGAAAGAAAAAGGAAGAAAAAATATTGAAAACATTGACAGTAGAATGACTGAATGTGAATTACTTTAGTCATTTAGTGCATGTTCTTGTCAGGATGTGTGTGTGTGTGTGAGTGTGTGTGTGTGTGTGTGTGTAAGTGTGTGCATGTGTGTGCATGTGTGTGCATACCAACAACATAGATGTAGGTGTTGAGGAGGATGGATCCGTATTTGTTGGATGCTTCACACTGATAAACAGCTGTGTCGGTAAATTCCACGTCAGTCAATTTGAACACGCCGCCGTTCACAGTGCGGCGAGGATCATCATCTACCTCTGCAGAGAGAGAAGAGCGGAGGAAGAGGAGGAGGGATGAAGGAGGATGAAGAAGCAGATGTAGTGGGGTATATAGTAGTAGATATAGTAGGGTATATAGTAGTAGATATAGTGGGGTATATAGTAGTAGATATAGTGGGGTATATAGTAGTAGATATAGTGGGGTATATAGTAGTAGATATAGTAGGGTATATAGTAGTAGATATAGTGGGGTATATAGTAGTAGATATAGTGGGGTATATAGTAGTAGATATAGTGGGGTATATAGTAGTAGATATAGTGGGGTATACAGTGGTAGATATAGTAGGGTATATAGTAGTAGATATAGTGGGGTATATAGTAGTAGATATAGTGGGGTATATAGTAGTAGATATAGTGGGGTATATAGTAGTAGATATAGTGGGGTATACAGTGGTAGATATAGTAGGGTATATAGTAGTAGATATAGTGGGGTATATAGTAGTAGATATCGTGGGGTATATAGTAGTAGATATAGTGGGGTATATAGTAGTAGATATAGTGGGGTATATAGTAGTAGATATAGTAGGGTATATAGTAGTAGATATAGTGGGGTATATAGTAGTAGATATAGTAGGGTATATAGTAGTAGATACAGTGGGGTATATAGTAGTAGATATAGTGGGGTATATAGTAGTAGATATAGTAGGGTATATAGTAGTAGATATAGTGGGGTATATAGTAGTAGATATAGTGGGGTATATAGTAGTAGATATAGTGGGGTATATAGTAGTAGATATAGTAGGGTATATAGTAGTAGATATAGTGGGGTATATAGTAGTATATACAGTGGGGTATATAGTAGTAGATATAGTGGGGTATATAGTAGTATATACAGTGGGGTATATAGTAGTAGATATAGTGGGGTATATAGTAGTATATACAGTGGGGTATATAGTAGTAGATATAGTGGGGTATATAGTAGTATATACAGTGGGGTATATAGTAGTAGATATAGTGGGGTATATAGTAGTAGATATAGTGGGGTATATAGTAGTAGATATAGTGGGGTATATAGTAGTAGATATAGTAGGGTATATAGTAGTAGATATAGTGGGGTATATAGTAGTATATACAGTGGGGTATATAGTAGTAGATATAGTGGGGTATATAGTAGTATATACAGTGGGGTATATAGTAGTAGATATAGTGGGGTATATAGTAGTAGATATAGTGGGGTATATAGTAGTAGATATAGTAGGGTATATAGTAGTAGATATAGTGGGGTATATAGTAGTAGATATAGTGGGGTATATAGTAGTAGATATAGTGGGGTATATAGTAGTAGATATAGTGGGGTATACAGTGGTAGATATAGTAGGGTATATAGTAGTAGATATAGTGGGGTATATAGTAGTAGATATAGTAGGGTATATAGTAGTAGATATAGTGGGGTATACAGTGGTAGATATAGTGGGGTCTATAGTAGTAGATATAGTGGGGTATACAGTGGTAGATATAGTGGGGTCTATAGTAGTAGATATAGTAGGGTATATAGTAGTAGATATAGTGGGGTATATAGTAGTAGATATAGTGTAGTGGGGTATATAGTAGTAGATATAGTGGGGTATATAGTAGTAGATATAGTAGGGTATATAGTAGTAGATATAGTGGGGTATATAGTAGTAGATATAGTGGGGTCTATAGTAGTAGATATAGTGGGGTATATAGTAGTGGATATAGTGGGGTATATAGTAGTAGATATCGTGGGGTATATAGTAGTAGATATAGTGGGGTATATAGTAGTAGATATAGTAGGGTATATAGTAGTAGATATCGTGGGGTATATAGTAGTACATATAGTGGGGTATATAGTAGTAGATATAGTAGGGTATATAGTAGTGGATATAGTGGGGTCTATAGTCGTAGATATAGTGGGGTATATAGTAGTATATATAGTGGGGTATATAGTAGTAGATATAGTAGGGTATATAGTAGTGGATATAGTGGGGTCTATAGTCGTAGATATAGTGGGGTATATAGTAGTATATATAGTGGGGTATATAGTAGTAGATATAGTAGGGTATATAGTAGTGGATATAGTGGGGTCTATAGTCGTAGATATAGTGGGGTATATAGTAGTAGATATAGTGGGGTATATAGTAGTAGATATAGTAGGGTATATAGTAGTGGATATAGTGGGGTATATAGTAGTAGATATAGTGGGGTATATAGTAGTAGATATAGTGGGGTATATAGTAGTAGATATAGTAGGGTATATAGTAGTAGATATAGTGGGGTCTATAGTAGTATATACAGTGGGGTATATAGTAGTAGATATAGTGGGGTATATAGTAGTAGATATAGTGGGGTATATAGTAGTAGATATAGTGGGGTCTATAGTAGTAGATATAGTGGGGTATATAGTAGTGGATATAGTGGGGTATATAGTAGTAGATACCGTGGGGTATATAGTAGTAGATATAGTGGGGTATATAGGAGTAGATATAGTAGGGTATATAGTAGTATATACAGTGGGGTATATAGTAGTATATACAGTGGGGTATATAGTAGTAGATATAGTGGGGTCTATAGTAGTATATACAGTGGGGTATATAGTAGTAGATATAGTGGGGTATATAGTAGTAGATATAGTGGGGTATATAGTAGTAGATATAGTGGGGTATATAGTAGTAGATATAGTGGGGTATATAGTAGTAGATATAGTGTAGTGGGGTATATAGTAGTAGATATCGTGGGGTATATAGTAGTAGATATAGTGGGGTATATAGTAGTAGATATAGTGGGGTCTATAGTAGTAGATATAGTGGGGTATATAGTAGTGGATATAGTGGGGTATATAGTAGTAGATATCGTGGGGTATATAGTAGTATATACAGTGGGGTATATAGTAGTAGATATAGTGGGGTCTATAGTAGTATATACAGTGGGGTATATAGTAGTAGATATAGTGGGGTATATAGTAGTAGATATAGTGGGGTATATAGTAGTATATACAGTGGGGTATATAGTAGTAGATATAGTGGGGTATATGGTAGTAGATATAGTGGGGTATATAGTAGTAGATATAGTGGGGTATATAGTAGTATATACAGTGGGGTATATAGTAGTAGATATAGTGGGGTATATAGTAGTAGATATAGTGGGGTATATAGTAGTATATACAGTGGGGTATATAGTAGTACATATAGTGAGGTATATAGTAGTATATACAGTGGGGTCTATAGTAGTATATACAGTGGGGTATATAGTAGTAGATATAGTGGGGTATATAGTAGTAGATATAGTGGGGTATATAGTAGTAGATATAGTGGGGTCTATAGTAGTAGATATAGTGTAGTGGGGTATATAGTAGTAGATATCGTGGGGTATATAGTAGTAGATATAGTGGGGTATATAGTAGTAGATATAGTGGGGTCTATAGTAGTAGATATAGTGGGGTATATAGTAGTGGATATAGTGGGGTATATAGTAGTAGATACCGTGGGGTATATAGTAGTAGATATAGTGGGGTATATAGGAGTAGATATAGTAGGGTATATAGTAGTATATACAGTGGGGTATATAGTAGTATATACAGTGGGGTATATAGTAGTAGATATAGTGGGGTCTATAGTAGTATATACAGTGGGGTATATAGTAGTAGATATAGTGGGGTATATAGTAGTAGATATAGTGGGGTATATAGTAGTAGATATAGTGGGGTATATAGTAGTAGATATAGTGGGGTATATAGTAGTAGATATAGTGTAGTGGGGTATATAGTAGTAGATATCGTGGGGTATATAGTAGTAGATATAGTGGGGTATATAGTAGTAGATATAGTGGGGTCTATAGCAGTAGATATAGTGGGGTATATAGTAGTGGATATAGTGGGGTATATAGTAGTAGATATCGTGGGGTATATAGTAGTATATACAGTGGGGTATATAGTAGTAGATA
>NC_056536.1:35559726-35572226 GCF_910596095.1 Thunnus maccoyii
AGCAGCAGCCGGGAGGAGGAAGAGGGAGAGAAGAGGAGGGTCTCTGGTTTTGTTGAGCTGGTTCCATGGGTGGAGATTCAGGACTCAGGTTTGTCAGACTCTTGAAACATGTGGTCAACTAGTGAGACCCAACAATACTTCAACCAGTAAGCTTCACTTTTAACACTTTTAACATTTTAACTCACTGATGAATTTGGTAAGTGTGACGTCATCTCAGGGCTGGAGTTTCATCCAGGACCAGTTTTCACATACTGGGCAAATACCACAGGTACCACTGGTTATGAACTGGCTTTTTTAAATGAATTTTACCGCGTTAGTTAATGAAATGATCTTTAGCCTTGGAAGTAATGCTGGTTTAGATGAATACTGTAGGTAGCAGTCGGACCTGCTACAGATGGCGGCTTACGTTAGTTCGACCTGTTTAAAACTGGACATTCATCACACGTCTGCTCTTTATTCTGCAGAAAAGGTACTTTTGATACTTGAAGTACAGAAACACATCTGCAATTTCACTTCAGTAACATTTTTAATGCAGGATTTTTACTTGTAATGGAGTATTTTTATCCTGTGACGTTGCTGCTTTTACTTCAATGAATCATTAGAACTGGCTGATGGAAGATTGAAGACGAACCCTCTGAGATGCGGATCCACATAAGATCTAAATGTAGCTTCTGTCTGCAGGAACCTGTCTTACATTAAGATCTTCAACGTGGGCAGCAGGTATCTGGTGAACCGGGTCCAGGACCACATTCAGAGCAGGATAGTGTACTACCTCATGAACATCCACGTCACCCCGCGCTCCATCTACCTGTGTCGCCACGGAGAGAGCGAACTCAACCTCGTGGGTCGAATCGGGGGAGACTCGGGGCTGTCGTCCCGCGGGGCAAAGGTTAGCCGTGTTAGCAGTGCTAGCTTCGTGTGGATGTGTTTTACGGATGCTCTCTGACGGTTCAACTCTGACCTCTCAGTTCGCCAGCGCTCTGGGTGTGTACATGCGAGGGCAGTGCATCACAGACCTGAAGGTGTGGACCAGCCACATGAAGAGGACCATCCAGACCGCCGAGGCTCTGGGAGTCCAGTACGAGCAGTGGAAGGCTCTCAACGAGATCGACGCTGTGAGTGTTAGCCTGCATCTAGATTACAGCTGCAGGGTCATCTGTCCCCTAATCCTTCACCCCTAATCCCTAATCCCTCACCCCTAATCCCTCACCTCTCACCTCAATCCCTCACCCCTAATCCTTCACCCCTAATCCTTAATCCCTCACCTCTCACCCCTAATCCCTCACCCTTAATCCCTCACCTCTCACCCCTAATCCCTCACCTCTCACCCCTAATCCCTCACCCCTAATCCTTAATCCCTCACCTCTCACCTCAATCCCTCACCCCTAATCCCTCACCCTTAATCCCTCACCTCTCACCCCTAATCCCTAATCCCTCACCCCTAATCCCTCACCTCTCACCCCTAAACCTTAATCCCTCACCTCTCACCCCTAATCCCTCACCCCTAATCCCTCACCCCTAATCCCTCACCTCTCACCCCTAATCCCTCATCCCTCACCTCTCACCCCTAATCCCTCACCCCTCA
Source organism: Thunnus maccoyii (assembly GCF_910596095.1). Taxonomy (NCBI): domain Eukaryota; kingdom Metazoa; phylum Chordata; class Actinopteri; order Scombriformes; family Scombridae; genus Thunnus; species Thunnus maccoyii. Next base: position 35,561,312 of record NC_056536.1, read on the forward strand.
CCTCTCACCCCTAATCCTTAATCCCTCACCTCTCACCCCTAATCCTTAATCCCTAATCCTTCACCCCTAATCCCTCACCCCTAATCCCTCACCCCTCACCTCTCACCCCTAATCCCTCACCCCTCACCTCTCACCCCTAATCCCTCACCCCTAACCCGTCACCCCTAATCCCTCACCCCTAACCCGTCACCCCTAATCCCTCACCTCTAATCCCTAATCCCTCACCTCTAATCCCTCACTCCTAACCCCTCACCCGTCACCCCTAATCCCTGACCTCTCACCCCTAATCCCTCACCCCTAATCCCTCACCCCTAACCCGTCACCCCTAATCCCTCACCTCTCACCCCTAATCCCTCACCTCTCACCCCTAATCCCTCACCCCTAACCCGTCACCCCTAATCCCTCACCTCTCACCCCTAATCCCTCACCCCTAACCCGTCACCCCTAATCCCTCACCTCTCACCTCTAATCCCTCACCTCTCACCCCTAATCCCTCACCCCTAACCCGTCACCCCTAATCCCTCACCTCTCACCTCTAATCTCTCACCTCTCACCCCTAATCCCTCACCCCTAACCCGTCACCCCTAATCCCTAATCCCTCACCCCTAATCCCTCACCTCTCACCCCTAAACCTTAATCCCTCACCTCTCACCCCTAATCCCTCACCCCTAATCCCTCACCTCTCACCCCTAATCCCTCATCCCTCACCTCTCACCCCTAATCCCTCACCCCTCACCTCTCACCCCTAATCCTTAATCCCTCACCTCTCACCCCTAATCCTTAATCCCTAATCCTTCACCCCTAATCCCTCACCCCTAATCCCTCACCTCTCACCCCAATCCCTCACCCCTAATCCCTCACCCCTCACCTCTCACCCCTAATCCCTCACCCCTCACCTCTCACCCCTAATCCCTCACCCCTAACCCGTCACCCCTAATCCCTCACCCCTAACCCGTCACCCCTAATCCCTCACCTCTAATCCCTAATCCCTCACCTCTAATCCCTCACTCCTAACCCCTCACCCGTCACCCCTAATCCCTGACCTCTCACCCCTAATCCCTCACCCCTAATCCCTCACCCCTAACCCGTCACCCCTAATCCCTCACCTCTCACCCCTAATCCCTCACCTCTCACCCCTAATCCCTCACCCCTAATCCCTCACCCCTAACCCGTCACCCCTAATCCCTCACCTCTCACCCCTAATCCCTCACCCCTAACCCGTCACCCCTAATCCCTCACCTCTCACCTCTAATCCCTCACCTCTCACCCCTAATCCCTCACCCCTAACCCGTCACCCCTAATCCCTCACCTCTCACCTCTAATCCCTCACCTCTCACCCCTAATCCCTCACCCCTAACCCGTCACCCCTAATCCCTCACCTCTCACCCCTAATCCCTCACCCCTAACCCGTCACCCCTAATCTCTCACCTCTAATCCCTCACCCCTCACCTCTAATTCCTCACTCCTAATCCCTCACCCCTAATCCCTCACCTCTCACCCCTAATCTCTCACCCCTAATCCCTCACCCCTAATCTCTCACCTCTAATCCCTCACCCCTAACCCGTCACCCCTAATCCCTGATCCCTCACCCCTCACCTCTAATTCCTCACCCCTAATCCCTCACCCCTAACCCGTCACCCCTAATCCCTCACCTCTAATTCCTCACCTCTCACCCCTAATCCCTCACCCCTAATCCCTCACCCCTAATCCCTCACCTCTAATTCCTCACCTCTAACCCCTCACCCCTAATCCCTGACCTCTCACCTGTCACCCTGCTGCAGGGCGTCTGTGAGGACATGACGTACGAGGAGATTCAGCAGAATTACCCAGGAGAGTTTGCACTGAGGGACCAAGACAAGTATCGCTACCGCTACCCTAAAGGAGAGGTGAGGATCTGTGTTCAGACAGTATTCAAAACTCAAAGTTATTCAGTTTTATATCTTTATATAATAATATAATATAATGTAATGTAATGTAATGTAATGTAATGTAATGTAATGTAATGTAATATAATATAATATAATATAATATAATATAATATAATATAATGTAATGTAATGTAATGTAATGTAATGTAATGTAATGTAATATAATATAATATAATATAATGTAATGTAATGTAATGTAATGTAATGTAATGTAATGTAATATAATATAATATATATTCAATGATATAAAACAAAGTGGAGCAGAAACTCCTCACAGTCGAGTGAATTGAGATTAAATATGTTGAGTGGAAGGGTTCGGCTCGGTGTCGCTGCTGAGGACGTCCATGTTGACTGATCCAGAAATATTTTAATGGATCATTAACAGCTTTTTAAAGAGCTGAAAGTTCTGCATGTTGGTGCGTATACGAGTGAAAACGAACATGAATGTGAATAATTATTTGGGTGCGGCTGACAGATCTACGCCACTGTAGTTTGTTGTTGGAGTGCGTCAGTGTGACGCCGTGTTGATCCTGTGTGTGATCCAGTCGTACGAGGACCTGGTCCAGCGTCTGGAGCCCGTCATCATGGAGCTGGAGAGGCAGGAGAACGTGTTGGTCATCTGTCACCAGGCTGTCATGAGATGTCTGCTGGCCTACTTCCTCAACAAGAGTGCTGGTGAGACCAAATATTTCATGTTCAATAAACACAAGTCTGACCGTCGTACACGTGAAGAAGAGTCCCGCCTGGTTTGTTTATTTACCTTAGCTAGATACGTCTGTTCTCCGCTCATCGTTGCTTCCAGCTTATTAAATTAATATAATACAGAAGAATATTTTCCTCTATGACAGTAAACACTGATACACATTTTATAGACCAAACAACTAATCCAGAAAATAATCAGCAGATTAATTGATAATTAAAATAATCGTTTAAGTTGCAGAGATGGTTTCCCCAACGTTTCCTTAAAGGATGACGTCGCAGCTCGTTATCAGTTTATTGCAGATATTTGCTGTATTTAGATTTCGATCATTTGATTTGTTTAGTTTATTTGCTTGTTTATCGTATTAAGTTTAGTTTACTAGTATTTTATTTTAAATTAACAGTGTTGGCACCTGAGGTCATACATAGGCAGGCAGGTGGAGGACCAGCATGCACCTGGGTGGGCTGATGGACAGTGAACTACATCCCCCATGGTGCATCAGTGGCCTTTAGATTGAAGGTTTTATTCAGATACAGATAGCCAGGTGAGTTTCTGTATGTGTGATTGAATGGATGTGGTTTGTGTCTCGTCAGACGAGCTGCCGTACCTGAAGTGTCCTCTGCACACGGTCCTGAAACTGACCCCCGTCGCCTACGGTCAGTCCAGCATCCTTCTGATCACATGACCACAGCTTCCTTTCTGTCAGTAAACGTCTCAACCTCTGTGTGTTTCTGTCAGGATGTAAAGTGGAGTCCGTCTTCCTCAACGTTGAAGCTGTGAACACACACAGGGACAAACCAGAGGTGGGTAACAACACGCACCACTAATACCGACCACTGATGCTGCACAGCAACATGTTACATACCATAATATCTGTACAATAAGCTAATTAGACCAATTTAAAATCTGTACTTTGTGTATTCATTAGAAACACATTACAGAGGTTCTTCTGGTTCCCGGCAGGCGACTGTTGCTGGCAGATTGTAGAAGACAGAAACACAGAAACAGCAGCAGCTAGTTATTCCTTCTAGTATAAATATGATGAGGAGAAGTTTCAGTTCATGCTAACGTAGCCGAGTTTGCTCTGCTTAGATTCTGGTTTCACTTGTCAGAAGAGAAAGACTTTTTGGACGAGGTGTGACTGATGTACGTAAACGTCCGTATTAACCTGTAAATCATTTAGTATGAAATGACGCTGGGCCTTATACACACCTGCTGTACCTACGTGATTACACCTGCTGAGATATGATTAGACGATTGATTTTTAAGAAAAGGGTTTAATGAACCGTAAATTGTAGCCCGGTGGGGGGCAAACTGTGGCCGTGGGCCAAATCTGGCCCTAAAAAAATATTTGACCCTTTTACAGACAACATCAAATCTTTTACATGACGCTTCATGAATCTGCATAATAATAACAATAATATGGAAATCCCAATAAATATGACCTGTTAACATCTGAAACCAGGTCCAGGTCTGAGTGCTGGACCCCTACAGTGAGGGGGTCTGGGGGCTCTGTTATGCTGGCATGGTTTGGGTCCACTTGTCCCCTTAGAGGGAAGAGTCACTGCTAATCAATACAAAGTAGTTGTGAGTGATCAGCTTTATCCTGATGGGAGTGGTCTCTTCACCACCATCATCACATGAGGAAGACCTTCATGAAGATATAAAAACATTTTCCCTGTAGGTCCTCTAAGGGGACAAGTGGACCCAAACCATGCCAGCAAAATGCCCCCCACAGCATAACAGAGCCCCCAGACCCCCTCACTGTAGGGGTCCAGCACTCAGACCTGGACCAGACCCCCTCACTGTAGGGGTCCAGCACTCAGACCTGGACCAGACCCCCTTACTGTAGGGGTACAGCGCTCAGACCTGGACCAGACCCCCTTACTGTAGGGGTACAGCACTCAGACCTGGACCAGACCCCCTCACTGTAGGGGTCCAGCACTCAGACCTGGACCTGACCCCCTCACTGTAGGGGTCCAGCACTCAGACCTGGACCAGACCCCCTCACTGTAGGGGTCCAGCACTCAGACCTGTTTATGGCATGTGACATGTGCTCTGAAACTGTTATTTTGAATGAATCAGAAGAAATAATGAATCTAAACATATTAAAAACATACGTGGTGGTTTTCACTGTCTGTGAGACGTCGGCCCCCCAGGAAGCAGCGCTGAGGAAATCTGGCCCCGCTGACCCCTGTTGTAGCTTATTATTATTATTATTATCATAGAAATGAGGCACTGTCACCTGTTAACAAAAATACCAATGTAATGATTCTTTGGTTGTTGAACTTCCTGTCAGGCTGCGTACAGCCCCGACAAGCTCCACCAATCACAGGCCTCTGTGTGTCCTGAAGGACGAAACTCGGGGCAAAAACAATCATCACAGCTCACAGCAGTTATTAACGATGTCGATGACGCTAATATCTCTTCTCATGTAGATGTTGACACGCGGCTTAGAGAGATTTAGTGAGTAAATCAAACTGTAGAATAAATTAAATAGAGACCAGCGAGATGATAACCTGTGACTCTGATCAGTGTGTGTTTCTCAGAACGTGGACGTGGACAGAGACCCGGAGGAGGCGTTAGAGACGGTCCCGGAGCACATCTAAAGGAACCGGCCGCCTCATCGATGGATCCACATAATCATGGTTAACGAGACATCTCTCCTGTTTCCTGTAAACGCACTTTATAGCCAGACGGGAGTGACGTGAAGACGTCACATGACCAGAATCACTGTTAGTCTTCAACATCGTCACTTCTGTCTCTTTCTTCTCTTCTTCGTCACCTTCCTGTTTTCTCTTCCTCCTCCCGACCTGAACTGACACATTAACCAACATAAACAGCAGAAACTGTGTGTATATTTATATTTATATATACATATGTATATAAATATAAAATAGTTCTTTCTGAACAGATGGAGACTTTGTTTGTACAGTAAACATGAAGCTACGTTGGCAGTTAGCTTAGCTTAGCATAAAGAGCTAGAAGCTCTAAAGCTCACTGACTTTCATGGATCTCGTTTGTTTCATCAGAGTGAAACACACAAAGCGTAGAAACAACCACTAAGACTGCAGGAAGTCCTGAACCCGGCAAACTAACGGTGAGACACCCTAAAAACTTGGTATTCCACGCGGGGGCGGGGCCTTACGACCTGTGTTCTCGCTCGTCTTCTCACTTTTTGGATAAGCTGGTAAAACCGTAACTTAAAAGGTTGTTAATTAACAGCAAGATTAAACAAACAGGAGATCTTCATTTGGGGGGGGGGGGGGGTGTGTATCTGATATCAATATTGTATCTGTCATCAGTAGAAACCCAAACATACAGACCAAATATACAAATTATAGGAGAACATGAACAGTATATCCTTTATTCATGCATCATATAAACTGATCTCATACTGTATGTTTGTATTCGGTCTAGAGTTAGAAATAAAACCAGCCCAGACTTTGCCTCAGTCCAACTTCTCATTTTCATTAAACCAAAATAATTCAGGGTTTTTGTTCTGCATTCTTAAAAAGGTGCACGCAGGTCATCATATAAAGTAGCCTACAATAAAACTAAGTGCAATTTATTTCCTGCTGCTCTTGCCGGGGTTCTTCTCAGGTGGATGCACCTAAAGCTTTTAAACTCCTCATCAAACTACAGTTTAGTTGGTGCCATCAGCAGCTGCATGCTGCAACTCCTCAGGTCTCATAATTTATATATATATAAATATATTAGTGTCAGTCAGAACAACTGAGGGTCGTATCATACATCAGATGTTCAGCCCATACAGGCTACAAGGCAACACAAGGATTATTTCCATATACAAATTATATTTAAATAATATGATGTATATGTTCATATATGTAGTGTTCAGTGTAGTCTGTCTGATATTACAGACACAAACTGTTTTGCAGATGGTCTTTCCAACGTATTCAGAACAACACTGGGAAAGACCTGAAAACTGCTGGTGTACCCAGTTGCCCCCTCTCTGAGCCAATCAGCTTCAAGTATCACTACATGGGCTCAAGTTAGTTCTCAATGCAAAGAAAACCACATTCATGACTTTTCTAGGACTCGTTTCCAATCCCCAGTTATCTCTACGTCTAAACGGAGACTCAATCGGAGAAAAGTGTCATCGTATAAATATTTAAGTATTTGCTTGGATGACAAACTTTCTTTCAAAGTACACATTATATGAAATAAGGCTTTAACATGTTAGCCAGGAAAACACTTGTGCAGGTCACCGTTGTAAGTGTTTTGGATGTTAGTACTCTACGATTTATAACCAGCTGTTTCTGTACTCATCATTGTACACGTTGTGAATTGGTAGACTGGTTGTCAGTCTGCGTAGACGACCTCATTTGTATATTTTGTGTACGAGGCCATGCTGGGTAAACGCCCCTCATAGAGATGTAACCTCTGACCTCCAGCAGTCCTCAGCTTCATCACCAGGTTCAAAGTTTTCACTGAGCTGGAAACAAAAGCCTTCTCCTACTGCAGGAATAATCTGCAGAGCATTTTACATCTTAATATCATCCATTTGGAAAAATTTAAAGCCATGTTAAAGGTCCATGTAACTGAGAAATGCACCTGCTGTATCTGAGCTGAATTTAGTTTCTTCTTTGTACGATGGATGACTCGGCCAGGACTCCCTCAGAAAAGAGATTTCAGTCTCAAAAGACTTCCTGGTTAAACAAAGGTTAACTAAAAACAAAAATCAAAAGTAGTAACCTACATTATTTGTACAAAACTAACATAACTCACTCCGTCGTGGAAAACTCATGAACATGCACTCAAAGATGGTCATGGAGCTCGCCAAAGCGGTCACTGCTGCGTCCTGCAAAACCACACCCGCCCGGGTGAGATACCAAGTTTTTAGGGAGTCCCTCTCAACAAACGGGAGAGTCTCGATGGTCCATGAGGGTCATGTGACTGACGGGGGTAGCAGAGCTAGCAGTACAGCTACTCAGCTAGCATGTGTAACGGCAGCTGCTACTACGATGTTACTAATGAGAGTTGATATTTGAAGATGAAGTCTTCCACTACACGCTGGCAAGACAACAGAGACCTTGTCTGCTTCAGGCAGGTGACTCTCACCTGGCAGGTCTTACTGGTCCCTCCAGCCTCCTGTCAGGAAACAGTCCCACCCAAACTCCTCAGGTTTAGTTAGCTTTGGACTGACCAGGTTAGCAGTTTCCAGCCTTCATGCTTCGCTAACCGTCTGCTGACTGTGGCTCATATTCAGCGTACAGACATGAGGGATCATCTCAGACTCTGCAAGAAAACAAATGAAAGCTGAACTGTTGGTTTGAGTCACATGGTGTCATGTGGTGTCATGTGGTCTTCCTTCAGAGGAGCATCACAAGGATCCAAACATCGTCTGTGTTTGGGTGGACGTGGTTTTGGTGTCGACTTTGGTAACAAAGTTGACGAAAACTAACTAGACAGGAAATTTGGCTCTTTAGCTGCCGACACCACGATGTGCCTCATTTATAAAATACACATAATGACTCTATGCAGCCTGCACACACACGTGTCCTGTAGTATGTTTTAACCTCACAAACCCTCAAACCGGGACCCTTCAGCGTACCGAACGTTAATACACGTGCACATGTATGCACTTATGCATGTGCACTTACGCATGCACCATGGGTGTTCATCAGGATGGGGGACGGTTGTTTCAGCACTTATTACACCTACGGAGCGCACCTTTCAGCACCACGGACAGCACCTCGGCAGACCAAAATGCACCGCGGTCTTCGTCAGCGTGAAAGTTGCTAAACGGCCGACCGTCACATGTTCTCTGCCAGCTTTGTTTCTGTTTTTTGTTTTTTTAAACAAAACAAGGTGCAAATCTCTTCGTAGGCTACAAATTGTCACATCTTGCCTGGACTTTGCCTGTTGTCCGTCCTTCTGGTCGTATGGTTTTGCTTATGAACTGGGTTTTAGAGGATTGCATCATTAGTTAGTTTGTTGGGTTGTGTTCTTGGTTAGTTTTGGATGGGTTAGTGAAGGTGGCGTTGAGTTTGTTTTCTGGGTTTTGGTTTTCTGTTGCTCTGTTTCCCTCGTGTGTTCATGTCCTCCTCCACACCTGCCCAGTGTTAGCCTCGTCAGCCAATCAGCTCTTCTCCTGAGTTCTCCACCCTCCTCCCCACCTGCACCTCATCTCCTCGTTAGTTCAGTTACTATTTAAGTCCGGGTTTTCTGTTCAGTCCTGTTCTTTCCCGACCACCACAAGATTAAAGGTTTTCATCTCTGCATTTGCATCCATTCCTGCTACTCATCCTGACACAAATAACTTCAGAGGCTATAACTTAAACTTACATCTTCACAGCGTTATGCTGTGAGCTGGTTGCGAGTTTACAAAAATTAAAACATCAACACATTAAATCACAAATGCTCTTTAATAACAAAAATAGAGAAAGTTACCTTTAAGAGGACTGCCGGGTGCTTTACGCTTTGCAGCTTATTTTTGGCCATCTTAATATGATCCTTTATATCAGCGTTTCCACCGTGTGTGACTGAAAATACACTCTTGCCGTGTGTGCAGAACGCAGCGTTTTCGTTGCCGGGTACTTTATGAAGGAGGGAGTAAACCTCCCGGAGATCTTTAGAAACGACTCGCTGTTAGAATCATAGCTAACCGTTAGCATACTGACAGCATCAAGGCAAACAACAACCTCGACAACGACGCATTGATCGAGGCCCTGATCACACCTGGAATTAACGCGTCTCCACGTGTCTTGTGATCAGATCTGACTTTCTGCTCTACATGCAGATAAACACGTACATGCAAAGATTAGCTGAACAAATATACAGAATATAACAGATGTAGAGTCATGTGCAGCGATCTCTGCATTGACTGACGCATCTACACACGAGGCACAGCGACAGGATCCGTTAATGTGTCTTATCGATCGGATCTCAACGCTGATCTCCGCTTATGATCGATCACCCAAGATGCATGTTAATGCCAGGTGTGAACAGGGCCTGATTGACAGAAACACAGACCAATCAGTGATGGATTTGTGACTTTTGAGTGTTTTACAGATATCTGTCGAGACTCGGGACACTCAACTTGAAACTGGGACAATCCTGGACAAACTGGGACATCTGGTCCCTGTAGTTTTAACTGACAGGGGTCATTTTAATAAGAAACTGTTTTAAAAACAGCACATGGCAGCGTTAATAAATGCATAATTTCCTGTCAGAAAACTAACATTTAAAATATCAAGTCAGCTTTTAAAGTCCAGCAGAAAGTATCTAAGTTCTGTATTGTGACGTATTTCAGAGTGAAACAGGACAGACGCAACGTTGCGTCATAACAAACAAGATGCTGCTGCACGCTGAAGACTGACTGATGGGTGGAGGTCATGATGATATTGGTGGAAACTGGTTGGTTCAAGCCTGCATAAGCAAACGTCACATTTTGTTTTACAGGAAGAAAACAATTAGATTTTGGGCATATATTGTCAAATTGGTGGGAATGTGATCTAAAAGGGATTAAAAGGCATTTTTCATTTCATTTCTACTTTAAACGGTCGTAACAAATCCAGTCAAACCAGTAAATTACTGCTTTTTATTTAGTCACAGCTGTTGTCTCGTCAATGTAAAGGTGTAACTGTACCAACAGATCTGACTGTATGATGTAAAGGTGTAACTGTACCAACAGGACTGACTGTAGGATGTAAAGGTGTAACTGTACCAACAGGTCTGACTGTATGATGTAAAGGTGTAACTGTACCAACAGGACTGACTGTAGGATGTAAAGGTGTAACTGTACCAACAGGTCTGACTGTAGGATGTAAAGGTGTAACTGTACCAACAGGACTGACTGTAGGATGTAAAGGTGTAACTGTACCAACAGGTCTGACTGTAGGATGTAAAGGTGTAACTGTACCAACAGGTCTGACTGTAGGATGTAAAGGTGTAACTGTACCAACAGGTCTGACTGTAGGATGTAAAGGTGTAACTGTACCAACAGGTCTGACTGTAGGATGTAAAGGTGTAACTGTACCAACATGACTGACTGTAGGATGTAAAGGTGTAACTGTACCAACAGGTCTGACTGTAGGATGTAAAGGTGTAACTGTACCAACAGGTCTGACTGTAGGATGTAAAGGTGTAACTGTACCAACAGGTCTGACTGTAGGATGTAAAGGTGTAACTGTACCAACAGATCTGACTGTATGATGTAAAGGTGTAACTGTACCAACATGACTGACTGTAGGATGTAAAGGTGTAACTGTACCAACAGGACTGACTGTAGGATGTAAAGGTGTAACTGTACCAACAGGTCTGA